>NW_018743536.1:0-17016 GCF_001683475.1 Chenopodium quinoa | reverse complement strand
AAATCAAATGAAATTCAAATACATTCTACAAAGCTAATTGAATCAAATGAAAGTCAAACATTCAAAAAGCTATTTGAATCAAATGAAAGTCAAATACATTCTACAAAGCTAATTGAATCAAATGAAATTCAAACACATTCAAACAAAGCTATTTGAATCAAATGAGAGTCAAATAATTCAAACAAAGCTTAATTAAATCAAATAAAAGTCTAATACATTCTACAAAGCTAATTGAATTAAATTAAAGTCAAACACATTCAAACAAGCTATTGAATCAAATGAAAGTCAAACACATTCAAACAAAGATTTGAATCAAATGAAAGTCAAATACATTCTACAAAGCTAATTGAATCAAATGAAAGTCAAACACATTCAAACAAAGCTATTTGAATCAAATTAAAGTCAAATACATTCTAAAAGCTAATTGAATCAAATGAAAGTCAAACACATTCAAACAAAGCTATTTGAATCAAATGAAAGTCAAATACGTTCAACAAAGCTAATTGAATCAAATGAAAGTCAAACACATTCAAACAAAGCTAATTGAATCAATAAAAGTCAAACATTCAAACAAAGCTATTTAATCAAATCAAAGTCAAATACATTCTACAAAGCTAATTGAATCAAATGAAAGTCAAACCATTCAAACAAAGATATTTGAATAAAATGAAAGTCAAACACATTCAAACAAAGCTATTGAATCAAATGAGAGTCAAATACATTCAAACAAAGCTAATTAAATCAAATAAAAGTCTAATACATTCTACAAAGCTAATTGAATTAAATTAAAGTCAAACACATTTAAACAAAGCTAATTGAATCAAATGAAAGTCAAACACATTCAAACAAAATTTCGAATCAAATGAAAGTCAAATACATTCTACAAAGCTAATTGAATCAAATGAAAGTCAAACACATTCAAAAAGCTAATTGAATCAAATGAAAGTCAAACACATTCAAACAAAGATTTCAAATCAAATGAAATCAAATACATTCTACAAAGCTAATTGAATCAAATGAAAGTCAAACACATTCAAATAAAGCTATTTGAATCAAATGAAAGTCAAATACATTCTACAAAGCTAATTGAATCAAATGAAATTCAAACACATTCAAACAAAGCTATTTGAATCAAATGAGAGTCAAATAAATTAAACAAAGCTAATTAAATCAAATAAAAGTAAAATACATTTTACAAAGCTAATTGAATCAAATGAAAGTCAACACATTCAAACAAAGCCTTTTAAATTAAATGAAAGTCAAACACATTTAAAAAAAGCTTTTTAATTTAAATGAAAGTCAAACACATTCAAACAAAGCTATATAAATCAAATGAAAGTGAAATGCATTCTACAAAGCAAATTGAATTAAATGAAATTCAAACACATTCAAACAAAGCTATTTGAATCAAATGACAGTCAAATACATTCTACAAAGCTAATTGAATCAATTGAAAGTCAAACACATTCAAACAAAGCTATTTGAATCAAATGAAAGTCAAATACATTCTACAAAGCTAATTGAATCAAATGAAAGTCAAACACATTCAAACAAAGCTATTTGAATCAATTGAAAGTCAAATACATTCTACAAAGCTGATGGAATCAAATGAAAGTCAAACACATTCAAACAAAGCTATTTGAATCAATGAAAGTCAAATACTTTCTACAAAGCTAATTGAATCAAATAAAAGTGAAACACATTCAAACAAAGCTATTTAAATCAAATGAGAGTCAAATACATTCAAAAAAAGCTAATTAAATCAAATAAAAGTAAAATACATTCTACAAAGCTAAATGAATCAAATGAAAGTCAAATACATTCTACAAAGCTAATTGAATCAAATGAAAGTCAAACACATTCAAACAAAGCTAATTGAATCAAAAGAAAGTCAAATACATTCAACAAAGCTAATTGAATCAAATGAAAGTCAAGCACATTCTACAAAGCAAATTTAAACAAATGAAAGTCAAACACATTCAAACAAAGCTATTAGAATCAATTGAAAGTCAAATACATTTTACAAAGCTTATGGAATCAAATGAAAGTCAAACACATTCAAACAAAGCTATTTGAATCAAATGAAAGTCAAATACGTTCTACAAAGCTAATTGTATCAAATGAAAGTCAAACGCAATCAAATAAAGCTATTTGAGTCAAATGAAAGTCAAACACATTCAAACAAAGTTGTTTAAATTAAAAGAAAGTGAAATGTATTCTACAAAGCTAATTGAATCAAATGAAAGTTAAACGCATTTAAACAAAGCTATTTGAATTAAATGAAAGTCAAATACATTCAACAAAGCTAATTGAATCAAATGAAAGTCAAACATATTCAAACAAAGCTAATTGAATCAGATGACAGTCAAGCACATTCAAACAAAGCTATTTTAATCAAATGAAATTCAAATACATTCTACAAATCTAATTGAATCAAATGAAAGTCAAACACATTCAAACAAAGCTATTTGAATCAAATGAAAGTCAAACACATTCAAACAAAGCTATTTGAATCAAATGAGAGTCAAATACATTCAAACAAAGCTAATTAATTCAAATAAAATTCTAATACATTCTACAACGCTAATTGAATTAAATTAAAGTCAAACACATTCAAACAAGGCTAATTGAATCAAATGAAAGTCAAACACATTCAAACAAAGATTTCGAATCAAATGAAAGTCAAATACATTCTACAAAGCTAATTGAATCAAATGAAAGTCAAACACATTCAAATAAAGCTATTTGAATCAAATTAAAGTCAAATACATTCTAAAAAGCTAATTGAATCAAATGAAAGTCAAACACATTCAAACAAAGCTATTTGAATCAAATGAAAGTCAAATACATTCAACAAAGCTAATTGAATCAAATGAAAGTCAAACACATTCAAACAAAGCTAATTGAATCAGATAAAAGTCAAGCACATTCAAACAAAGCTATTTTAATCAAATCAAAGTCAAATACATTCTACAAAGCTAATTGAATCAAATGAAAGTCAAACACATTCAACAAGATATTTGAATAAAATGAAAGTCAAACACATTCAAACAAAGCTATTTGAATCAAATGAGAGTCAAATACATTCAAACAAAGCTAATTAAATCAAATAAAAGTCTAATACATTCTACAAAGCTAATTGAAATTAAATTAAAGTCAAACACATTTAAACAAAGCTAATTGAATCAAATGAAAGTCAAACACATTCAAACAAAGATTTCGAATCAAATGAAAGTCAAATACATTCTACAAAGCTAATTGAATCAAATGAAAGTCAAACACATTTAACCAAAGCTAATTGAATCAAATGAAAGTCAAACACATTCGAACAAAGATTTCAAATCAAATGAAAGTCAAATACATTCTACAAAGCTAATTGAATCAAATGAAAGTCAAACACATTCAAATAAAGCTATTTAAATCAAATGAAAGTCAAATACATTCTAACAAAGCTAATTGAATCAAATGAAATTCAAACACATTCAAACAAAGCTATTTGAATCAAATGAGAAGTCAAATAAATTCAAACAAAGCTAATTAAATCAAAATAAAAGTAAAATACATTTTACAAAGCTAATTAAATCAAATGAAAGTCAAACACATTCAAACAAAGCCTTTAAATCAAATGAAAGTCAAACACATTCAAAAAAAGCTTTTTAATTTAAATGAAAGTCAAACACATTCAAACAAAGCTATATAAATCAAATGAAATTGAAATGCATTCTACAAAGCAAAATTGAATTAAATAAAATTCAAACACATCAAACAAAGCTATTTGAATCAAATGACAGTCAAATACATTCTACAAAGCTAATTGAATCAATTGAAAGTCAAACACATTCAAACAAAGCTATTTTGAATCAAATGAAAGTCAAATACGTTCTACAAAGCAAATTGAATCAAAATAAAAGTGAAACACATTCAAACAAAGCTATTTGAATCAAATGAGAGTCAAATACATTCAAACAAAGCTAATTAAATCAAATAAAAGTCAAATACATTCTACAAAGCTAATTGAATCAAATGAAAGTCAAATACATTCTACAAAGCTAATTGAATCAAATAAAAGTCAAACACATTCAAACAAAGCTAATTGAATCAAATGAAAGTCAAATACATTCAACAAAGCTAATTGAATCAAATGAAAGTCAAAAACATTCAAACAAAGCTAATTGAATCAAATGAAAGTCAAGCACATTCAAACAAAGTTATTCGAATCAAATGAGAGTCAAATACATTCAAACAAAGCTAATTAAATCAAATAAAAGTCTAAGACATTCTACAAAGCTAATTGAATTAAATTAAAGTCAAACACATTCAAACAAAAGCTAATTGAATCAAATGAAAGTCAAACACATACAAACAAAGATTTCGAATCAAATGAAAGTCAAATACATTCTACAAAGCTGATGGAATCAAATGAAAGTCAAACACATTCAAACAAAGCTATTTGAATCAAATGAAAGTCAAATACTTTCTACAAAGCTAATTGAATCAAATAAAAGTGAAAACACATTCAAACAAAGCTATTTAAATCAAATGAGAGTCAAATACATTCAAAAAAAGCTAATTAAATCAAATAAAAGTCAAATACATTCTACAAAGCTAAATGAATCAAATGAAAGTCAAATACATTCTACAAAGCTAATTGAATCAAATGAAAGTCAAACACATTCAAACAAAGCTAATTGAATGAAAAGAAAGTCAAATACATTCAACAAAGCTAATTGAATCAAATGAAAGTCAAGCACATTCTACAAAGCAAATTTAAACAAATGAAAGTCAAACACATTCAAAACAAAGCTATTAGAATCAATTGAAAGTCAAATACATTTTACAAAGCTGATGGAATCAAATAAAAGTCAAACACATTCAAACAAAGCTATTTGAATCGAATGAAAGTCAAAATACGTTCTACAAAGCTAATTGTATCAAAATGAAAGTCAAACGCAATCAAATAAAGCTATTTGAGTCAAATGAAAGTCAAACACATTCAAACAAAGTTGTTTAAATTAAAAGAAAGTGAAATGTATTCTACAAAGCTAATTGAATCAAATGAAAGTTAAACGCATTTAAACAAAGCTATTTGAATTAAATGAAAGTCAAATACATTCAACAAAGCTAATTGAATCAAATGAAAGTCAAACATATTCAAACAAAGCTAATTGAATCAGATGACAGTCAAGCACATTCAAACAAAGCTATTTTAATCAAATGAAATTCAAATACATTCTACAAATCTAATTGAATCAAATGAAAGTCAAACACATTCAAACAAAGCTATTTGAATCAAATGAAAGTCAAACACATTCAAACAAAGCTATTTGAATCAAATGAGAGTCAAATACATTCAAACAAAGCTAATTAATTCAAATAAAATTCTAATACATTCTACAACGCTAATTGAATTAAATTAAAGTCAAACACATTCAAACAAGGCTAATTGAATCAAATGAAAGTCAAACACATTCAAACAAAGATTTCGAATCAAATGAAAGTCAAATACATTCTACAAAGCTAATTGAATCAAATGAAAGTCAAACACATTCAAATAAAGCTATTTGAATCAAATTAAAGTCAAATACATTCTAAAAAGCTAATTGAATCAAATGAAAGTCAAACACATTCAAACAAAGCTATTTGAATCAAATGAAAGTCAAATACATTCAACAAAGCTAATTGAATCAAATGAAAGTCAAACACATTCAAACAAAGCTAATTGAATCAGATAAAAGTCAAGCACATTCAAACAAAGCTATTTTAATCAAATCAAAGTCAAATACATTCTACAAAGCTAATTGAATCAAATGAAAGTCAAACACATTCAAACAAAGCTATTTGAATCAAAATGAGAGTCAAATACATTCAAACAAAGCTAATTAAATCAAATAAAAGTCTAATACATTCTACAAAGCTAATTGAATTAAATTAAAGTCAAACACATTTAAACAAAGCTAATTGAATCAAATGAAAGTCAAACACATTCAAACAAAGATTTCGAATCAAATGAAAGTCAAATACATTCTACAAAGCTAATTGAATCAAATGAAAGTCAAACACATTCAACCAAAGCTAATTGAATCATATGAATGTCAAACACATTCAAACAAAGATTTCAAATCAAATGAAAGTCAAATACATTCTACAAAGCTAATTGAATCAAATGAAAGTCAAACACATTCAAATAAAGCTATTTGAATCAAATGAAAGTCAAATACATTCTACAAAGCTAATTGAATCAAATGAAATTCAAACACATTCAAACAAAGCTATTTGAATCAAATGAGAGTCAAATAAATTCAAACAAAGCTAATTAAATCAAATAAAAGTAAAATACATTTTACAAAGCTAATTAAATCAAATGAAAGTCAAACACATTCAAAAAAAGCTAATTGAATGAAAAGAAAGTCAAATACATTCAACAAAGCTAATTGAATCAAATGAAAGTCAAGCACATTCTACAAAGCAAATTTAAACAAATGAAAGTCAAACACATTCAAACAAAGCTATTAGAATCAATTGAAAGTCAAATACATTTTACAAAGCTGATGGAATCAAATGAAAGTCAAACACATTCAAACAAAGCTATTTGAATCGAATGAAAGTCAAATACGTTCTACAAAGCTAATTGTATCAAATGAAAGTCAAACGCAATCAAATAAAGCTATTTGAGTCAAATGAAAGTCAAACACATTCAAACAAAGTTGTTTAAGTTAAAAGAAAGTGAAATGTATTCTACAAAGCTAATTGAATCAAATGAAAGTTAAACGCATTTAAACAAAGCTATTTGAATTAAATGAAAGTCAAATACATTCAACAAAGCTAATTGAATCAAATGAAAGTCAAACATATTCAAACAAAGCTAATTGAATCAGATGACAGTCAAGCACATTCAAACAAAGCTATTTTAATCAAATGAAATTCAAATACATTCTACAAATCTAATTGAATAAAATGAAAGTCAAACACATTCAAACAAAGCTATTTGAATCAAATGAAAGTCAAACACATTCAAACAAAGCTATTTGAATCAAATGAGAGTCAAATACATTCAAACAAAGCTAATTAATTCAAATAAAATTCTAATACATTCTACAACGCTAATTGAATTAAATTAAAGTCAAACACATTCAAACAAGGCTAATTGAATCAAATGAAAGTCAAACACATTCAAACAAAGATTTCGAATCAAATGAAAGTCAAATACATTCTACAAAGCTAATTGAATCAAATGAAAGTCAAACACATTCAAATAAAGCTATTTGAATCAAATTAAAGTCAAATACATTCTAAAAAGCTAATTGAATCAAATGAAAGTCAAACACATTCAAACAAAGCTATTTGAATCAAATGAAAGTCAAATACATTCAACAAAGCTAATTGAATCAAATGAAAGTCAAACACATTCAAACAAAGCTAATTGAATCAGATAAAAGTCAAGCACATTCAAACAAAGCTATTTTAATCAAATCAAAGTCAAATACATTCTACAAAGCTAATTGAATCAAATGAAAGTCAAACACATTCAAACAAAGATATTTGAATAAAATGAAAGTCAAACACATTCAAACAAAGCTAATTGAATCAAATGAGAGTCAAGTACATTCAAACAAAGCTAATTAAATCAAATAAAAGTCTAATACATTCTACAAAGCTAATTGAATTAAATTAAAGTCAAACACATTCAAACAAGGCTAATTGAATCAAATGAAAGTCAAACACATTCAAATAAAGATTTCGAATCAAATGAAAGTCAAATACATTCTACAAAGCTAATTGAATCAAATGAAAGTCAAACACATTCAAATAAAGCTATTTGAATCAAATTAAAGTCAAATACATTCTAAAAAGCTAATTGAATCAAATGAAAGTCAAACACATTCAAACAAAGCTATTTGAATCAAATGAAAGTCAAATACGTTCAACAAAGCAAATTGAATCAAATGAAAGTCAAACACATTCAAACAAAGCTAATTGAATCAGATAAAAGTCAAGCACATTCAAACAAAGCTATTTTAATCAAATCAAAGTCAAATACATTCTACAAAGCTAATTGAATCAAATGAAAGTCAAACACATTCAAACAAAGATATTTGAATAAAATGAAAGTCAAACACATTCAAACAAAGCTATTTGAATCAAATGAGAGTCAAATACATTCAAACAAAGCTAAATAAATCAAATAAAAGTCTAATACATTCTACAAAGCTAATTGAATTAAATTAAAGTCAAACACAATTAAACAAAGCTAATTGAATCAAATGAAAGTCAAACACATTCAAACAAAGATTTCGAATCAAATGAAAGTCAAATACATTCTACAAAGCTAATTGAATCAAATGAAAGTCAAACACATTCAACCAAAGCTAATTGAATCAAATGAATGTCAAACACATTCAAACAAAGATTTCAAATCAAATGAAAGTCAAATACATTCTACAAAGCTAATAGAATCAAATGAAAGTCAAACACATTCAAATAAGGCTATTTGAATCAAATGAAAGTCAAATACATTCTACAAAGCTAATTGAATCAAATGAAATTCAAACACATTCAAACAAAGCTATTTGAATCAAATGAGAGTCAAATAAATTCAAACAAAGCTAATTAAATCAAATAAAAGTAAAATAAATTTTACAAAGCTAATTAAATCAAATGAAAGTCAAACACATTCAAAAAAAGCTAATTGAATGAAAAGAAAGTCAAATACATTCAACAAAGCTAATTGAATCAAATGAAAGTCAAGCACATTCTACAAAGCAAATTTAAACAAATGAAAGTCAAACACATTCAAACAAAGCTATTAGAATCAATTGAAAGTCAAATACATTTTACAAAGCTGATGGAATCAAATGAAAGTCAAACACATTCAAACAAAGCTATTTGAATCGAATGAAAGTCAAATACGTTCTACAAAGCTAATTGTATCAAATGAAAGTCAAACGCAATCAAATAAAGCTATTTGAGTCAAATGAAAGTCAAACACATTCAAACAAAGTTGTTTAAATTAAAAGAAAGTGAAATGTATTCTACAAAGCTAATTGAATCAAATGAAAGTTAAACGCATTTAAACAAAGCTATTTGAATTAAATGAAAGTCAAATACATTCAACAAAGCTAATTGAATCAAATGAAAGTCAAACATAT
Organism: Chenopodium quinoa; assembly: GCF_001683475.1. Taxonomy (NCBI): domain Eukaryota; kingdom Viridiplantae; phylum Streptophyta; class Magnoliopsida; order Caryophyllales; family Amaranthaceae; genus Chenopodium; species Chenopodium quinoa. Next base: position 7,870 of record NW_018743536.1, on the reverse strand, counting down.
TCAAACAAAGCTAATTGAATCAGATGACAGTCAAGCACATTCAAACAAAGCTATTTTAATCAAATGAAATTCAAATACATTCTACAAATCTAATTGAATCAAATGAAAGTCAAACACATTCAAACAAAGCTATTTGAATCAAATGAAAGTCAAACACATTCAAACAAAGCTATTTGAATCAAATGAGAGTCAAATACATTCAAACAAAGCTAATTAATTCAAATAAAATTCTAATACATTCTACAACGCTAATTGAATTAAATTAAAGTCAAACACATTCAAACAAGGCTAATTGAATCAAATGAAAGTCAAACACATTCAAACAAAGATTTCGAATCAAATGAAAGTCAAATACATTCTACAAAGCTAATTGAATCAAATGAAAGTCAAACACATTCAAATAAAGCTATTTGAATCAAATTAAAGTCAAATACATTCTAAAAAGCTAGTTGAATCAAATGAAAGTCAAACACATTCAAACAAAGCTATTTGAATCAAATGAACGTCAAATACATTCAACAAAGCTAATTGAATCAAATGAAAGTCAAACACATTCAAACAAAGCTAATTGAATCAGATAAAAGTCAAGCACATTCAAACAAAGCTATTTTAATCAAATCAAAGTCAAATACATTCTACAAAGCTAATTGAATCAAATGAAAGTCAAACACATTCAAACAAAGATATTTGAATAAAATGAAAGTCAAACACATTCAAACAAAGCTATTTGAATCAAATGAGAGTCAAATACATTCAAACAAAGCTAATTAAATCAAATAAAAGTCTAATAAATTCTACAAAGCTAATTGAATTAAATTAAAGTCAAACACATTTAAACAAAGCTAATTGAATCAAATGAAAGTCAAACACATTCAAACAAAGATTTCGAATCAAATGAAAGTCAAATACATTCTACAAAGCTAATTGAATCAAATGAAAGTCAAACACATTCAACCAAAGCTAATTGAATCAAATGAATGTCAAACACATTCAAACAAAGATTTCAAATCAAATGAAAGTCAAATACATTCTACAAAGCTAATTGAATCAAATGAAAGTCAAACACATTCAAATAAAGCTATTTGAATCAAATGAAAGTCAAATACATTCTACAAAGCTAATTGAATCAAATGAAATTCAAAACACATTCAAACAAAGCTATTTGAATCAAATGAGAGTCAAATAAATTCAAACAAAGCTAATTAAATCAAATAAAAGTAAAATACATTTTACAAAGCTAATTAAATCAAATGAAAGTCAAACACATTCAAAAAAAGCTTTTTAATTTAAATGAAAGTCAAACACATTCAAACAAAGCTATATAAATCAAATGAAATTGAAATGCATTCTACAAAGCAAATTGAATTAAATGAAATTCAAACACATTCAAACAAAGCTATTTGAATCAAATGACAGTCAAATACATTCTACAAAGCTAATTGAATCAATTGAAAGTCAAACACATTCAAACAAAGCTATTTGAATCAAATGAAAGTCAAATACGTTCTACAAAGCAAATTGAATCAAATAAAAGTGAAACACATTCAAACAAAGCTATTTGAATCAAATGAGAGTCAAATACATTCTACAAAGCTAATTGAATCAAATAAAAGTCAAACACATTCAAAACAAAGCTAATTGAATCAAATGAAAGTCAAATACATTCAACAAAGCTAATTGAATCAAATGAAAGTCAAACACATTCAAACAAAGCTAATTGAATCAAATGAAAGTCAAGCACATTCAAACAAAGTTATTCGAATCAAATGAGAGTCAAATACATTCAAACAAAGCTAATTAAATCAAATAAAAGTCTAAGACATTCTACAAAGCTAATTGAATTAAATTAAAGTCAAACACATTCAAACAAAGCTAATTGAATCAAATGAAAGTGAAACACATACAAACAAAGATTTCGAATCAAATGAAAGTCAAATACATTCTACAAAGCTAATTGAATCAAATGAAAGTCAAACACATTCAAATAAAGCTATTTGAATCAAATGAAAGTCAAATACATTCTGCAAAGCTAATTGAATCAAATGAAATTCAAACACATTCAAACAAAGCTATTTGAATCAAATGAGAGTCAAATAATTCAAACAAAGCTAATTAAATCAAATAAAAGTAAAATACATTTTACAAAGCTAATTGAATCAAATGAAAGTCAAACACATTCAAACAAAGCCTTTTAAATTAAATGAAAGTCAAACACATTCAAAAAAAGCTTTTTAATTTAAATGAAAGTCAAACACATTCAAACAAAGCTATATAAATCAAATGAAAGTGAAATGCATTCTACAAAGCAAATTGAATTAAATGAAATTCAAACACATTCAAACAAAGCTATTTGAATCAAATGACAGTTAAATACATTCTACAAAGCTAATTGAATCAATTGAAAGTCAAACACATTCAAACAAAGCTATTTGAATCAAATGAAAGTCAAATACATTCTACAAAGCTAATTGAATCAAATGAAAGTCAAACACATTCAAACAAAGCTATTTGAATCAATTGAAAGTCAAAAACATTCTAAAAAGCTGATGGAATCAAATGAAAGTCAAACACATTCAAACAAAGCTATTTGAATCAAATGAAAGTCAAATACTTTCTATAAAGCTAATTGAATCAAATAAAAGTGAAACACATTCAAACAAAGCTATTTAAATCAAATGAGAGTCAAATACATTAAAAAAAAGCTAATTAAATCAAATAAAAGTCAAATACATTCTACAAAGCTAAATGAATCAAATGAAAGTCAAATACATTCTACAAAGCTAATTGAATCAAATGAAAGTCAAACACATTCAAGCAAAGCTAATTGAATCAAAAGAAAGTCAAATACATTCAACAAAGCTAATTGAATCAAATGAAAGTCAAGCACATTCTACAAAGCAAATTTAAACAAATGAAAGTCAAACACATTCAAACAAAGCTATTTGAATCAAATGAGAGTCAAATACATTCAAACAAAGCTAATTAAATCAAATAAAAGTCTAATACATTCTACAAAGCTAATTGAATTAAATTAAAGTCAAACACATTCAAACAAAGCTAATTGAATCAAATGAAAGTCAAACACATTCAAACAAAGATTTTTAATCAAATGAAAGTCAAATACATTCTACAAAGCTAATTGAATCAAATGAAAGTCAAACACATTCAAATAAAGCTATTTGAATCAAATGAAAGTCAAATACATTCTACAAAGCTAATTGAATCAAATGAAATTAAAACACATTCAAACAAACCTATTTGAATCAAATGAGAGTCAAATAAATTCAAACAAAGCTAATTAAATCAAATAAAAGTCTAATACATTCTACAAAGCGAATTGAATTAAATTAAAGTCAAACACATTCAAACAAAGCTAATTGAATCAAATGAAAGTCAAACACATTCAAACAAAGATTTTGAATCAAATGAAAGTTAAATACTTTCTACAAAGCTAATTGAATCAAATGAAAGTCAAACACATTCAAATAAAGCTATTTGAATCAAATGAAAGTCAAATACATTCTACAAAGCTAATTGAATCAAATGAAATTCAAACACATTCAAACAAAGCTAATTGAATCAAATGAAAGTCAAACACATTCAAACAAAGCCTTTTAAATCAAATGAAAGTCAAACACATTCAAAAAAAGCTTTTTAATTTAAATGAAAGTCAAACACATTCAAACAAAGCTATATAAATCAAATGTAAGTGAAATGCATTCTACAAAGCAAATTGAATTAAATGAAATTCAAACACATTCAAACAAAGCTATTTGAATCAAATGACAGTCAAATAAATTCTACAAAGCTAATTGAATCAATTGAAAGTCAAACACATTCAAACAAAACTATTTGAATTAAATGAAAGTCAAATACATTCTACAAATCTAATTGAATCAAATGAAAGTCAAACACATTCAAACAAAGCTAATTGAATCAATTGAAAGTCAAACACATTCAAACAAATCTATTTGAATTAAATGAAAGTCAAATACATTCTACAAAGCTAATTGAATCAAATGAAAGTCAAACACATTCAAACAAAGCTAATTGACTCAAATGAAAGTCAAACACATTCAAACAAATCTATTTAAATTAAATGAATGTCAAATACATTCTACAAAGCTAATTGAATCAAATGAATGTCAAACACATTCAAACAAAGCTATTTGAAAAAATGAAAGTCAAATACATTCTACAAAGCAAATTGAAACAAATGAAAGTCAAACACAGTCAAACAAAGTCATTTGAGTCAAATGAAAGTCAAATACATTCTACAAAGCTAATTGAATCAAATGAAAGTCAAACACATTCAAACAAAGCTATTTGAATCAAATGAAAGTTAAATACGTTCTACAAAGCTAATTGTATCAAATGAAAGTGAAACGCAATCAAATAAAGCTATTTGAGTCAAATGAAAGTCAAACACATTCGAACAATGCTATTTGAATAAAATGAAATTCAAACACATTCAAACAAAGCTATTTGAATCAAATGAGAGTCAAATACATTCAAACAAAGCTAATTAAATCAAATAAAAGTCTAATACATTCTGCAAAGCTAATTAAATAAAAAAAAAGTCTAATACATTCTACAAATTCAAACAAAGCTATTTGAAGAAAATGAAAGTCAAATGAAAAACAAACACATTCAAACAAAGTTGTTTAAATTAAAAGAAAGTGAAATGTATTCTACAAAGCTAATTTAATCAAATGAAATTCAAACACATTGAAATAAAGCTATTTGAATCAAATGATTGTCAAATACATTCTACAAAGCTAATTGAATCAATTGAAAGTCAAACACATTCAAACAAAGCTATTTGAATCAAATGAAAATCAAAATACATTCTACAAAGCTAATTGAAACAAATGAAAGTCAAACACATTCAAACATAGCTATTTGAATCAAATGAAAGTCAAATACATTCTACAAAAGCTAATTGAAATCAAAAGAAAGTCAAACACATTCAAACAAAGCTATTTGAATCAAATGAAAGTCAAATACATTCAACAAAGCTAATTGAATCAAATGAAAGTCAAACACATTCAAACAAAGCTAATTTTATCAAATGAAAGTCAAGCACATTCAAACAAAGCTATTCGAATCAAATGAGAGTCAAATACATTCGAACAAAGCTAATTAAATCAAATAAAAGTCTAATACATTCTACAAAGCCAATTAAATTAAATGAAAGTCAAATACATTCTAACAAAGCTAATTGAATCAAATAAAAGTCAAACACATTCATACAAAGCTAATTGAATCAAATGAAAGTTAAAATACATTCAACAAAGCTAATTGAATCAAATGAAAGTCAAACACATTCAAACAAAGCTAATTGAATCAAATGAAAGTCAAGCACATTCAAACAATGCTATTCGAATCAAATGAGAGTCAAATACATTCAAACAAAGCTAATTAAATTCAAATAAAAGTCTAATACATTCTACAAAGCCAATTAAATTAAATGAAAGTCAAATACATTCTACAAAGCTAATCGAATCAAATAAAAGTCAAACACATTCATACAAAGCTAATTGAATCAAATGAAAGTTAAATACATTCAACAAAGCTAATTGAATCAAATGAAAGTCAAACACATTCAAACAAAGCTAATTGAATCAAATGAAAGTCAAGCACATTCAAACAATGCTATTCGAATCAAATGAGAGTCAAATACATTCGAACAAAGCTAATTAAATCAAATAAAAGTCTAATACATTCTACAAAGCTAATTGAATTAAATAAAAGTCAAACACATTCAAACAAAGCTAATTGAATCAAATGAAAGTCAAACACATACAAACAAAGATTTCGAATCAAATGAAAGTCAAATACATTCTACAAAAGCTAATTGAATCAAATGAAAGTCAAACACATTCAAATAAAGCTATTTGAATCAAATGAAAGTCAAATACATTCTACAAGCTAATTGAATCAAATGAAATTCAAACACATTCAAACAAAAGCTAGTTGAATCAAAATGAGAGTCAAATAAATTCAAACAAAGCTAATTAAATCAAATAAAAGTAAAATACATTTTACAAAGCTAATTGAATCAAATGAAAGTCAAACACATTCAAAACAAAGCCTTTTAAATCAAATGAAAGTCAAACACATTCAAAAAAAAGCTTTTTTAATTTAAATGAAAGTCAAACACATTCAAACAAAGCTATATAAATCAAATGAAAGTGAAATGCATTCTACAAAGCAAATTGAAATAAATGAAATTCAAACACATTCAAACAAAGCTATTTGAATCGAATGACAGTCAAATACGTTCTACAAAGCTAATTGAATCAATCGAAAGTCAAACACATTCAAACAAAGCTATTTGAATTAAAATGAAAGTCAAATACTTTCTACAAAGCTAATTGAATCAAATGAAAGTCAAAACATTCAAACAAAGCTAATTGAATCAATTAAAAGTCAAACACATTGAAACAAATCTATTTGAATTAAATGAAAGTCAAATACATTCTACAAAGCTAATTGAATCAAATGAAAGTTAAACACATTCAAACAAAGCTATTTGAATCAATTGAAAGTCAAAGACATTCTACAAAGCTGATGGAATCAAATGAAAGTCAAACACATTCAAACAAAGCTATTTGAATCAAATGAAAGTCAAATACTTTCTACAAAGCTAATTGAATCAAATAAAAGTGAAACAGATTCAAACAAATCTATTTGAATCAAATGAGAGTCAAATACATTCAAAAAAAGCTAATTTAATCAAATGAAAGTCAAACACATTCAAACAAAGCTAATTGAAACAAAGAAATCAAATACATTCAAAAAGCTAATTGAATCAAATGAAAGTCAAACATTCAAACAAAGCTAATCGAATCAAATGAAAGTCAAGCACATTCAACAAAGCTATTTGAATCAAATGAGAGTCAAATACATTCAAACAAAGCTAATTAAATTAATTAAAAATCTAATACATTCTACAAAGCTAATTGAATTAAATTAAAGTCAAACACATTCAAACAAAGCTAATTGAATCAAATGAAAGTCAAACACATTCAAACAAAGATTTCGAATCAAATGAAAGTCAAATACATTCTACAAAATAATTGAATCAAATGAAAGTTAAACACATTTAAATAAAGCTATTTGAATCAAATGAAAGTCAAATACATTCAACAAAGCTAATTGAATCAAATGAAAATTTAAACACATTCAAACAAAGCTATTTGAATCAAATGTGAGTCAAATAAATTCAAACAAAGCTAATTAAATCAAATAAAAGTAAAATACATTTTACAAAGCTAATTGAATCAAATGAAAGTCAAACACATTCAAAAAGCCTTTTAAATCAAATGAAAGTCAAACACATTAAAAAAAGCTTTTTAATTTAAATGAAAGTCAAACACATTCAAACAAAGCTATATAAATCAAATGAAAGTGAAATGCATTCTACAAAGCAAATTGAATTAAATGAAATTCAAACACATTCAAACAAAGCTATTTGAATCAAATGACAGTCAAATAGATTCTACAAAGCTAATTGAATCAATCGAAAGTCAAACACATTCAAACAAAGCTATTTGAATTAAATGAAAGTCAAATACTTTCTACAAAGCTAATTGAATCAAATGAAAGTCAAACACATTCAAACAAAGCTAATTGAATCAATTAAAAGTCAAACACATTGAAACAAATCTATTGAATTAAATGAAAGTCAAATATTCTACAAAGCTAATTGAATCAAATGAAAGTTAAACACATTCAAACAAAGCTAATTGACTCAAATGAAAGTCAAACACATTCAAACAAATCTATTTAATTAAATGAATGTCAAATACATTCTACAAAGCTAATTGAATCAAATGAATGTCAAACACATTCAAACAAAGCTATT
>NW_018743535.1:0-17890 GCF_001683475.1 Chenopodium quinoa | reverse complement strand
AATGTGTTTGACTTTCATTCGATTTAATTAGCTTTTAAGAATGCATTTGACTTTCATTTGATTCAAGAAGGTTTGTTTGAATGTTTTGACTTTCATTATTTCAATTAGCTTTGAAGAATGCATTTGACTTTCATTTGGTTCAAAAAACTTTGTTTGAATTTGTATGACTTTCATTTTATTCAATTAGCTTTAAAGAATGCATTTTAATTTCATTTGATTCAAAAAGCTTTGTTTGAATGTGTTTGACTTTCATTATATTCAATTAGCTTTGAATAATGCATTTGACTTTCATTTGATTTAAAAAGCATTGTTTGAATGTATTTGACTTTCATTTGGATCAATTACCTTTGAAGTATGCATTTGACTTTCATTTGATTCAAAAAGCTTTGTTTGAATGTGTTTGACTTTCATTTGTTTTAATTAGCTTTGAAGAATGCATTTGACTTTCATTTGATTAGAAAAGTTTTGTTTGAATGTGATTGACTTCATTTGATTAAATTAGGTTTGAAGAATGCATTTTACTTTCATTTGACTCAAAAAGCTTTGTTTGAATGTGTTTGATTTTCATTCGATCTAATTAGCTTTTAAGAATGCATTTGACTTTCATTTATTTCAAAAGGTTTGTTTGAATGTGTTTGACTTTCATTATTTCAATTAGCTTTGAAGAATGCATTTGACTTTCATTTGGTTCAAAAAACTTTGTTTGAATGTGTTTGACTTTCATTTTATTCAATTAGCTTTAAAGAATGCATTTTAATTTCATTTGATTCAAAAAGTTTTGTTTGAATGTGTTTGACTTTCATTATATTCAATTAGCTTTGAAGAATGCATTTGACTTTCATTTGATTTAAAAAGCTTTGTTTGAATGTATTTGACTTTCATTTGGATCAATTAGCTTTGAAGAATGCATTGACTTTCATTTGATTCAAAAAGCTTTGTTTGAATGTGTTTTGACTTTAATTCTATTCATATAGCTTTGAAGAATGATTTTGACTTTCATTTGATTCATTAAGCTTTGTTTTGAATGTGTTTGACTTTCATTCGATTCAATTAGCTTTTAAGAATGCATTTGACTTTCATTTGATTCAAAAAGGTTTGTTTGAATGTGTTTGACTTTCATTTAATTCAATTAGCTTTGAAGAATGCATTTGAATTTCATTTTATTCAAAAAGCTTTGTATGAATGCGTTTGACTTTCATAGTTTCAATTAGCTTTGAAGAATGCAATTGACTTTCATTTGATTCATTAAGCTTTGTTGAATGTGTTTGACTTTCATTCGATTCAATTAGCTTTTAAGACTGCATTTGACTTTCATTTGATTCAAAAATTTTGTTGAATGACTTTCATTAGTTTTCAATTAGCTTTGAAGAATGCATTTGACTTTCATTTGTTCAAAAAGCTTTGTTGAATGTGTTTGACTTTCATTTGATTCAATTAGCTTTGAAAAAATGCATTTAATTTCATTTGATTCAAAAAGCTTTGTTTGAATGTGTTTGACTTGATTCAATTCTTTCATTTGATTCCGTTTGAAACTTTCATTTGATTCAATTACCTTTGAAGATGCATTTGACTTTCATTTGATTCAAAAGCTTTGTTTGAATGTGTTTGACTTTCATTCGATTCAATTAGCTTTTAAGAATGCATTTGACTTTCATTTGATTCAAAAAGGTTTGTTTGAATGTGTTTGACTTTCATTTGATTCAATTAGCTTTGAAGAACGCATTTGAATTTCATTTTATTCAAAAAAGCTTTGTTGAATGTTTTGACTTTCATTTTCAATTAGCTTTGAAGAATGCATTTAACTTTCATTTCAACTTTGTTTGAACTTTTATTTGATTCAATTAGCTTTGAAATGCATTTAAATTTCATTTGATTCAAAAAGCTTTGTTTGAATGTGTTTGACTTTCATTCGATTCAATTAGCTTTTAAGAATGCATTTGACTTTCATTTGATTCAAAATTTGTTTGAATGTGTTTGACTTTCATTTGATTCAATTACCTTTGAAAATGCATTTGACTTTCATTTGATTCAAAAAGTTTTTTGAATGTGTTTTGACTTTCATTTGATTCAATTACCTTTGAAGAATGCATTTGACTTTCATTTGATTCAAAAAGTTTTGTTTGAATGTGTTTGACTTTCATTTGGATCAATTAGCTTTGAAGAATGCATTTGACTTTCATTTGATTCAAAAATCTTTGTTTGAATGTGTTTTGACTTTCATTTGGATCAATTAGCTTTGAAGAATGCATTTGACTATTATTTTGATTCATTAAGCTTTGTGTGAATGTGTTTGACTTTCATTCGATTTAATTAGCTTTTAAGAATGCATTTGACTTCCATTTAATTTAAGAAGGTTTGTTTGAATGTTTGTGACTTTCATTATTTTCAATTAGCTTTGATGAATGCATTTGACTTTCATTTGGTTCAAAAAACTTTGTTTGAATTTGTATGACTTTCATTTTATTCAATTAGCTTTAAAGAATTCATTTTAATTTCATTTTATTCAAAAAGCTTTGTTTGAATGTGTTTGACTTTCATTATATTCAATTAGCTTTGAATAATGCATTTGACTTTCATTTGATTTAAAAAAGCATTGTTTGAATGTATTTGACTTTCATTTGGATCAATTACCTTTGAAGTATGCATTTGACTTTCATTTGATTCAAAAAAGCTTTGTTTGAATGTGTTTGACTTTCATTTGTTTCAATTAGCTTTGAAGAATGCATTTGACTTTCATTTGATTAGAAAAGTTTTGTTTGAATGTGAGTGACACTCATTTGATTAAATTAGGTTTGAAGAATGCATTTTACTTTCATTTGACTCAAAAAAGCTTTGTTTGAATGTGTTTGATTTTCATTCGATCTAATTAGCTTTTAAGAATGCATTTGACTTTCATTTATATCAAAAAGGTTTGTTTGAATGTGTTTGACTTTCATTTGGATCAATTACATTTTAAGAATGCATTTGACTTTCATTTGATTCAAAAAGCTTTGTTTGAATGTGTTTGACTTTCATTTGTTTTCAATTAGCTTTGAAGAATGCATTTGACTTTCATTTGATTAGAAAAGTTTTGTTTCAATGTGATTGACTTTCATTTGATTAAATTAGGTTTGAAGAATGCATTTTACTTTCATTTGACTCAAAAAGCTTGGTTTTGAATGTGTTTGATTTTCATTCGATCTAATTAGCTTTTAAGAATGCATTTGACTTTCATTTATTTCAAAAAAGGTTTGTTTGAATGTGTTTGACTTTCATTAATTTCAATTAGCTTTGAAGAATGCATTTGACTTTCATTTGGTTCAAAAAACTTTGTTTGAATGTGTTTGACTTTCATTTTATTCAATTAGCTTTAAAGAATGCATTTTAATTTCATTTGATTCAAAAAGCTTTGTTTGAATGTGTTTGACTTTCATTATATTCAATTAGCTTTGAAGAATGCATTTGACTTTCATTTAATTTAAAAAGTTTTGTTTTGAATGTATTTGACTTTCATTTGGATCAATTAGCTTTGAAGAATGCATTGACTTTCATTTGATTCAAAAAGCTTGGTTTGAATGTGTTTGACTTTAATTCTATTTATATAGCTTTAAAGAATGATTTTGACTTTCATTTGATTCATTAAGCTTTTGTTTTGAATGTGTTTGACTTTCATTCGATTCAATTAGCTTTTAAGAATGCATTTGACTTTCATTTGATTCAAAAAGGTTTGTTTGAATGTGTTTGACTTTCATTTGATTCAATTAGCTTTGAAGAATGCATTTGAATTTCATTTTATTCAAAAAGCTTTGTATGAATGCGTTTGACTTTCATTAGTTTCAATTAGCTTTGAAGAATGCAATTGACTTTCATTTATTTCAATTACCTTTGAAGAATGCATTTGACTTTCATTTGATTCAAAAATTTTTGTTTGAATGTGTTTGACTTTCATTTGGATCAATTAGTTTTGAAGAATGCATTTAACTTTTCATTTGATTCAAAAAGCTTTGTTTGAATGTGTTTGACTTTCATTTGGAACAATTAGCTTTGAAAAATGCATTTAAATTTCATTTGATTCAAAAAGCTTTGTTTGAATATGTTTGACTTTCATGCGATTTAATTAGCTTTTAAGAATGTATTTGACTTTCATTTGATTCGAAAAGTTTCGTTTGAATGTGTTTGACTTTCATTTGATTCAATTACCTTTGAAGAATGCATTTGACTTTCATTTGATTCGAAAAGTTTCGTTTGAATGTGTTTGACTTTCATTTGATTCAATTACCTTTGAAGAATGCATTTGACTTTCATTTGATTCAAAAAAGTTTTGTTGGAATGTGTTTGACTTTCATTTGGATCAATTAGCTTTGAAGAATGCATTTGACTTTCATTTGATTCAAAAAGCTTTGTTTGAATGTGTTTGACTTTCATTTGGATCAATTAGCTTTGAAGAATGCATTTGACTTTTATTTGATTCATTAAGCTTTGTGTGAATGTGTTTGACTTTCATTTGATTTAATTAGCTTTTAAGAATGCATTTGACTTTGATTTGATTCAAGAAGGTTTGTTTGAATGTTTTTGACTTTCATTATTTTCAATTAGCTTTGAAGAATGCATTTGACTTTCATTTGGTTCAAAAAACTTTGTTTGAATTTGTATGAGTTTCATTTTATTCAATTAGCTATAAAGAATGCATTTTAATTTCATTTGATTCAAAAAGCTTTGTTTGAATGTGTTTGACTTTCATTATATTCAATTAGCTTTGAATAATGCATTTGACTTTCATTTGATTTAAAAAGCATTGTTTGAATGTATTTGACTTTCATTTGGATCAATTACCTTTGAAGTATGCATTTGACTTTCATTTGATTCAAAAAGCTTTGTTTGAATGTGTTTGACTTTCATTAGTTTTAATTAGCTTTGAAGAATGCATTTGACTTTCATTTGATTAGAAAAGTTTTGTTTGAATGTGATTGACTCTCATTTGATTAAATTAGGTTTGAAGAATGCATTTTACTTTCATTTGACTCAAAAAGCTTTGTTTGAATGTGTTTGATTTTCATTAGATCTAATTAGCTTTTAAGAATGCATTTGACTTTCATTTATTTCAAAAAGGTTTGTTTGAATGTGTTTGACTTTCATTTGGATCAATTACCTTTTAAGAATGCATTTGACTTTCATTTGATTCAAAAAGCTTTGTTTGAATGTGTTTGACTTTCATTTGTTTCAATTAGCTTTGAAGAATGCATTTGACTTTCATTTGATTAGAAAAGTTTTGTTTGAATGTGATTGACTTTCATTTGATTAAATTAGCTTTTAAGAATGCATTTGACTTTCATTTATTTCAAAAAGGTTTGTTTGAATGTGTTTGACTTTCATTAGTTTCAATTAGTTTTAAAGAATGCATTTGACTTTCATTTGGTTCAAAAAACTTTGTTTGAATGTGTTTGACTTTCATTTTATTCAATTAGCTTTAAAGAATGCATTTTAATTTCATTTGATTCAAAAAGCTTTGTTTGAATGTGTTTGACTTTCATTATATTCAATTAGCTTTGAAGAATGCATTTGACTTTCATTTAATTTAAAAAGCTTTGTTTGAATGTATTTGACTTTCATTTGGATCAATTAGCTTTGAAGAATGCATTGACTTTCATTTGATTCAAAAAGCTTTGTTTGAATGTGTTTGACTTTAATTCTATTCATATAGCTTTGAAGAATGATTTTGACTTTCATTTGATTCATTAAGCTTTGTTTTGAATGTGTTTGACTTTCATTCGATTCAATTAGCTTTTAAGAATGCATTTGACTTTCATTTGATTCAAAAAGGTTTGTTTGAATGTGTTTGACTTTCATTTGATTCAATTAGCTTTGAAAAATGCATTTGAATTTCATTTTATTGAAAAAGCTTCGTTTGAATGTGTTTGACTTTCATTTGATTCAATTACCTTTGAAGAATGCATTTGACTTTCATTTGATTCAAAAAGTTTCGTTTGAATGTGTTTGAATTTCATTTGATTCAATTACCTTTGAAGAATGCATTTGACTTTCATTTGATTCAAAAAGTTTTGTTTGAATGTGTTTGACTTTCATTTGGATCAATTAGCTTTGAAGAATGCATTTGACTTTCATTTGATTCAAAAAGCTTTGTTTGAATGTGTTTGACTTTCATTTGGATCAATTAGCTTTGAAGAATGCATTTGACTTTTATTTGATTCATTAAGCTTTGTGTGAATGTGTTTGACTTTCATTCGATTTAATTAGCTTTTAAGAATGCATTTGACTTTCATTTGATTCAAGAAGGTTTGTTTGAATGTGTTTGACTTTCATTAGTTTCAATTAGCTTTGAAGAATGCATTTGACTTTTATTTGGTTCAAAAAACTTTGTTTGAATTTGTATGACTTTCATTTTATTCAATTAGATTTAAAAATGCATTTTAATTTCATTTTATTCAAAAAGCTTTGTTTGAATGCGTTTGACTTTCATTATATTCAATTAGCTTTGAATAATGCATTTTACTTTCATTTGATTTAAAAAGCATTGTTTGAATGTATTTGACTTTCATTTCGATCAATTACCTTTGAAGTATGCATTTGACTTTCATTTGATTCAAAAAGCTTTGTTTGAATGTGTTTGACTTTCATTTGTTTCAATTAGCTTTTAAGAATGCATTTGACTTTCATTTGATTAGAAAAGTTTTGTTTGAATGTGATTGACTCTCATTTGATTAAATTAGGTTTGAAGAATGCATTTTACTTTCATCTGACTCAAAAAGCTTTGTTTGAATGTGTTTGATTTTCATTCGATCTAATTAGCTTTTAAGAATGCATTTGACTTTCATTTGATTCAAGAAGGTTTGTTTGAATGTTTTTGACTTTCATTATTTTCAATTAGCTTTGAAGAATGCATTTGACTTTCATTTGGTTCAAAAAACTTTGTTTGAATGTGTTTGACTTTCATTTTATTCAATTAGCTTTAAAGAATGCATTTTAATTTCATTTGATTCAAAAAGCTTTGTTTGAATGTGTTTGACTTTCATTATATTCAATTAGCTTTGAAGAATGCATTTGACTTTCATTTGATTTAAAAAGCTTTGTTTGAATGTATTTGACTTTCATTTGGATCAATTAGCTTTGAAGAATGCATTGACTTTCATTTGATTCAAAAAGGTTTGTTTGAATGTGTTTGACTTTAATTCTATTCATATAGCTTTGAAGAATGATTTTGACTTTCATTTGATTCATTAAGCTTTGTTTTGAATGTGTTTGACTTTCATTCGATTCAATTAGCTTTTAAGAATGCATTTGACTTTCATTTGATACAAAAAGGTTTGTTTGAATGTGTTTGACTTTCATTTAATTCAATTAGCTTTGAAGAATGCATTTGAATTTCATTTTATTCAAAAAGCTTTGTATGAATGCGTTTGACTTTCAGTAGTTTCAATTAGCTTTGAAGAATGCAATTGACTTTCATTTGATTTATTAAGCTTTGTTCGAATGTGTTTGACTTTCATTCGATTCAATTAGCTTTTAAGACTGCATTTGACTTTCATTTGATTCAAAAATGTTTGTATGAATTTATTTGACTTTCATTAGTTTCAATTAGCTTTGAAGAATGCATTTGACTTTCATTTGGTTCAAAAAGCTTTGTGTGAATGTGTTTGAATTTCATTTGATTCAATTAGCTTTGAAAAATGCATTTAAATTTCAATTGATTCAAAAAGCTTTGTTTGAATGTGTTTGACTTTCATTCGATTCAATTAGCTTTTAAGAATGCAATTGACTTTCATTTGATTCGAAAAGTTTCGTTTGAATGTGTTTGACTTTCATTTGATTCAATTACCTTTGAAGTATGAATTTGACTTTCATTTGATTCAAAAAGCTTTGTTTGAATGTGTTTGACTTTCATTCGATTCAATTAGCTTTTAAGAATGCATTTGACTTTCATTTGATTCAAAAAGGTTTGTTTGAATGTGTTTGACTTTCATTTGATTCAATTAGCTTTGAAGAACGCATTTGAATTTCATTTTATTCAAAAAGCTTTGTATGAATGCTTTTGACTTTCATTAGTTTGAATTAGCTTTGAAGAATGCATTTAACTTTCATTTGGTTCAAAAATCTTTGTTTGAATGTGTTAGACTTTTATTTGATTCAATTAGCTTTGAAAAATGCATTTAAATTTCATTTGATTCAAAAAGCTTTGTTTGAATGTGTTTGACTTTCGTTCGATTCAATTAGCTTTTAAGAATGCATTTGACTTTCATTTGATTCGAAAAGTTTCGTTTGAATGTGTTTGACTTTCATTTGATTCAATTACCTTTGAAGAATGCATTTGACTTTCATTTGATTCAAAAAGTTTCATTTGAATGTGTTTGACTTTCATTAGATTCAATTACCTTTGAAGAATGCATTTGACTTTCATTTGATTCAAAAAGTTTTGTTTGAATGTGTTTGACTTTCATTTGGATCAATTAGCTTTGAAGAATGCATTTGACTTTCATTTGATTCAAAAAGCTTTGTTTGAATGTGTTTGACTTTCATTTGGATCAATTAGCTTTGAAGAATGCATTTGACTTTTATTTGATTCATTAAGCTTTGTGTGAATGTGTTTGACTTTCATTTGATTTAATTAGCTTTTAAGAATGCATTTGACTTTGAATTGATTCAAGAAGGTTTGTTTGAATGTTTTTTACTTTCATTATTTTCAATTAGCTTTGAAGAATGCATTTGACTTTCATTTGGTTCAAAAAACTTTGTTTGAATTTGTATGACTTTCATTTTATTCAATTAGCTTTAAAGAATTCATTTTAATTTCATTTTATTCAAAAAGCTTTGTTTGAATGTGTTTGACTTTCATTATATTCAATTAGCTTTGAATAATGCATTTGACTTTCATTTGATTTAAAAAGCATTGTTTGAATGTATTTGACTTTCATTTGGATCAATTACCTTTGAAGTATGCATTTGACTTTCATTTGATTCAAAAAGCTTTGTTTGAATGTGTTTGACTTTCATTTGTTTCAATTAGCTTTGAAGAATGCATTTGACTTTCATTTGATTAGAAAAGTTTTGTTTGAATGTGAGTGACTCTCATTTGATTAAATTAGGTTTGAAGAATGCATTTTACTTTCATTTGACTCAAAAAGCTTTGTTTGAATGTGTTTGATTTTCATTCGATCTAATTAGCTTTTAAGAATGCATTTGACTTTCATTTATTTCAAAAAGGTTTGTTTGAATGTGTTTGACTTTCATTAATTTCAATTAGCTTTGAAGAATGCATTTGACTTTCATTTGGTTTCAAAAAACATTATTTGAACGTGTTTGACTTTCATTTTATTCAATTAGCTTTAAAGAATGCATTTTAATTTCATTTGATTCAAAAAGCTTTGTTTGAATGTGTTTGACTTTTCATTATATTCAATTAGCTTTTAAGAATGCATTTGACTTTCATTTGATTCAAAAAGGTTTGTTTGAATGTGTTTCACTTTCATTTGATTCAATTAGCTTTGAAGAACGCATTTGAATTTCATTTTATTCAAAAAGCTTTGTATGAATGCTTTTGACTTTCATTAGTTTCAATTAGCTTTGAAGAATGCATTTAACTTTCATTTGGTTCAAAAATCTTTGTTTGAATGTGTTAGACTTTTATTTGATTCAATTAGCTTTGAAAAATGCATTTAAATTTCATTTGATTCAAAAAGCTTTGTTTGAATGTGTTTGACTTTCATTCGATTCAATTAGCTTTTAAGAATGCATTTGACTTTCATTTGATTCGAAAAGTTTCGTTTGAATGTGTTTGACTTTCATTTGATTCAATTACCTTTGAAGAATGCATTTGACTTTCATTTGATTCAAAAAGTTTCATTTGAATGTGTTTGACTTTCATTTGGATCAATTAGCTTTGAAGAATGCATTTGACTTTTATTTGATTCATTAAGCTTTGTTTGAATGTGTTTGACTTTCATTCGATTTAATTAGCTTTTAAGAATGCATTTGACTTTCATTTGATTCAAGAATGTTTGTTTGAATGTGTTTGACTTTCATTTGATTCTATTAGCTTTGAAAAATTCATTTTAATTTCATTTGATTCAAAAAGCTTTGTTTGAATGTGTTTGACTTTCATTCGATTCAATTAGCTTTTAAGAATGCATTTGACTTTCATTTGATTCGAAAAGTTTCGTTTGAATGTGTTTGACTTTCATTTGATTCAATTACCTTTGAAGAATGCATTTGACTTTCATTTGATTCAAAAAGTTTTGTTTGAATGTGTTTGACATTCATTTGGATCAATTAGCTTTGAAGAATGCATTTGACTTTCATTTGATTCAAAAAGCTTTGTTTGAATGTGTTTGACTTTCATTAGGATCAATTAGCTTTGAAGAATGCATTTGACTTTTATTTGATTCATTAAGCTTTGTGTGAATGTGTTTGACTTTCATTTGATTTAATTAGCTTTTAAGAATGCATTTGACTTTCATTTATTTCAAAAAGGTTTGTTTGAATGTGTTTGACTTTCATTAGTTTTAATTAGCAATGAAGAATGCATTTGACTTTCATTTGGTTCAAAAAACTTTGTTTGAATGTGTTTGACTTTCATTTTATTCAATTAGCTTTAAAGAATGCATTTTAATTTCTTTTGATTCAGAAATCTTTGTTTGAATTTGTTTGACTTTCATTATATTCAATTAGCTTTGACGAATGCATTTGACTTTCATTTGATTTAAAAAGCATTGTTTGAATGTATTTGACTTTCATTTGGATCAATTAGCTTTGAAGATTGCATTGACTTTCATTTGATTCAAAAAGCTTTGTTTGAATGTGTTTGACTTTAATTCTATTCATATAGCTTTGAAGAATGATTTTGACTTTCATTTGATTCAAAAAGCTTTGTTTGAATGTGTTTGACTTTCAT
The DNA here is from genome assembly GCF_001683475.1 of Chenopodium quinoa. Lineage (NCBI taxonomy): Eukaryota > Viridiplantae > Streptophyta > Magnoliopsida > Caryophyllales > Amaranthaceae > Chenopodium > Chenopodium quinoa. The sequence continues at coordinate 7,008 of NW_018743535.1, read as the reverse complement.
TCGATTCAATTAGCTTTTAAGAATGCATTTGACTTTCATTTGATTCGAAAAGTTTCATTTGAATGTGTTTGACTTTCATTAGATTCAATTACCTTTGAAGAATGCATTTGACTTTCATTTTATTCAAAAAGTTTTGTTTGAATGTGTTTGACTTTCATTTGGATCAATTAGCTTTGAAGAATGCATTTGACTTTCATTTGATTCAAAAATCTTTGTTTGAATGTGTTTGACTTTCATTTGGATCAATTAGCTTTGAAGAATGCATTTGACTATTATTTAATTCATTAAGCTTTGTGTGAATGTGTTTGACTTTCATTCGATTTAATTAGCTTTTAAGAATGCATTTGACTTTCATTTGATTCAAGAAGGTTTGTTTGAATGTTTTTGACTTTCATTATTTTCAATTAGCTTTGAAGAATGCATTTGACTTTCATTTGGTTCAAAAAACTTTGTTTGAATTTGTTTGACTTTCATTTTATTCAATTAGCTTTAAAGAATTCATTTTAATTTCATTTTATTCAAAAAGCTTTGTTTGAATGTGTTTGACTTTCATTATATTCAATTAGCTTTGAATAATGCATTTGACTTTCATTTGATTTAAAAAGCATTGTTTGAATGTATTTGACTTTCATTTGGATCAATTACCTTTGAAGTATGCATTTGACTTTCATTTGATTCAAAAAGCTTTGTTTGAATGTGTTTGACTTTCATTTGTTTCAATTAGCTTTGAAGAATGCATTTGACTTTCATTTGATTAGAAAAGTTTTGTTTGAATGTGAGTGACTCTCATTTGATTAAATTAGGTTTGAAGAATGCATTTTACTTTCATTTGACTCAAAAAGCTTTGTTTGAATGTGTTTGATTTTCATTCAATCTAATTAGCTTTTAAGAATGCATTTGACTTTCATTTATTTCAAAAAGGTTTGTTTGAATGTGTTTGACTTTCATTAATTTCAATTAGCTTTGAAGAATGCATTTGACTTTCATTTGGTTCAAAAAACTTTGTTTGAATGTGTTTGACTTTCATTTTATTCAATTAGCTTTAAAGAATGCATTTTAATTTCATTTGATTCAAAAAGCTTTGTTTGAATGTGTTTGACTTTCATTATATTCAATTAGCTTTGAAGAATGCATTTGACTTTCATTTAATTTAAAAAGCTTTGTTTGAATGTATTTGACTTTCATTTGGATCAATTAGCTTTGAAGAATGCATTGACTTTCATTTGATTCAAAAAGCTTTGTTTGAATGTGTTTGACTTTAATTCTATTCATATAGCTTTGAAGAATGATTTTGACTTTCATTTGATTCATTAAGCTTTGTTTTGAATGTGTTTGACTTTCATTCGATTCAATTAGCTTTTAAGAATGCATTTGACTTTCATTTGATTCAAAAAGGTTTGTTTGAATGTGTTTGACTATCATTTGATTCAATTAGCTTTGAAGAATGCATTTGAATTTCATTTTATTGAAAAAGCTTCGTTTGAATGTGTTTGACTTTCATTTGATTCAATTACCTTTGAAGAATGCATTTGACTTTTATTTGATTCAAAAAGTTTCGTTTGAATGTGTTTGATTTTCATTTGATTCAATTACCTTTGAAGAATGCATTTGACTTTCATTTGATTCAAAAAGTTTTGTTTGAATGTGTTTGACTTTCATTTGGATCAATTAGCTTTGAAGAATGCATTTGACTTTCATTTGATTCAAAAATCTTTGTTTGAATGTGTTTGACTTTCATTTGGATCAATTACCTTTGAAGAATGCATTTGACTATTATTTAATTCATTAAGCTTTGTGTGAATGTGTTTGACTTTCATTCGATTTAATTAGCTTTTAAGAATGCATTTGACTTTCATTTGATTCAAGAAGGTTTGTTTGAATGTTTTTTACTTTCATTATTTTCAATTAGCTTTGAAGAATGCATTTGACTTTCATTTGGTTCAAAAAACTTTGTTTGAATTTGTATGACTTTCATTTTATTCAATTAGCTTTAAAGAATTCATTTTAATTTCATTTTATTCAAAAAGCTTTGTTTGAATGTGTTTGACTTTTATTATATTCAATTAGCTTTGAATAATGCATTTGACTTTCATTTGATTTAAAAAGCATTGTTTGAATGTATTTGACTTTCATTTGGATCAATTACCTTTGAAGTATGCATTTGACTTTCATTTGATTCAAAAAGCTTTGTTTGAATGTGTTTGACTTTCATTTGTTTCAATTAGCTTTGAAGAATGCATTTGACTTTCATTTGGTTAGAAAAGTTTTGTTTGAATGTGAGTGACTCTCATTTGATTAAATTAGGTTTGAAGAATGCATTTTACTTTCATTTGACTCAAAAAGCTTTGTTTGAATGTGTTTGATTTTCATTTAATCTAATTAGCTTTTAAGAATGCATTTGACTTTCATTTATTTCAAAAAGGTTTGTTTGAATGTGTTTGACTTTCATTAATTTCAATTAGCTTTGAAGAATGCATTTGACTTTCATTTGGTTCAAAAAACTTTGTTTGAATGTGTTTGACTTTCATTTTATTCAATTAGCTTTTAAGAATGCATTTTAATTTCATTTGACTCAAGAAGCTTTGTTTGAATGTGTTTGACTTTCATTATATTCAATTAGCTTTGAAGAATGCATTTGACTTTCATTTAATTTAAAAAGCTTTGTTTGAATGTATTTGACTTTCATTTGGATCAATTAGCTTTGAAGAATGCATTGACTTTCATTTGATTCAAAAAGCTTTGTTTGAATGTGTTTGACTTTAATTCTATTCATATAGCTTTGAAGAATGATTTTGACTTTCATTTGATTCATTAAGCTTTGTTTTGAATGTGTTTGACTTTCATTCGATTCAATTAGCTTTTAAGAATGCATTTGACTTTCATTTGATTCAAAAAGGTTTGTTTGAATGTGTTTGACTTTCATTTGATTCAATTAGCTTTGAAGAATGCATTTGAATTTCATTTTATTCAAAAAGCTTTGTATGAATGCGTTTGACTTTCATTAGTTTCAATTAGCTTTGAAGAATGCAATTGACTTTCATTTATTTCAATTACCTTTGAAGAATGCATTTGACTTTCATTTGATTCAAAAATTTTTGTTTGAATGTATTTGACTTTCATTTGGATCAATTAGTTTTGAAGAATGCATTTGACTTTCATTTGATTCAAAAAGCTTTGTTTGAATGTGTTTGACTTTCTTTTGGATCAATTAGCTTCTAAAAATGCATTTAAATTTCATTTGATTCAAAAAGCTTTGTTTGAATGTGTTTGACTTTCATTCGATTCAATTAGCTTTTAAGAATGCATTTGACTTTTATTTGATTCAAAAAGTTTCGTTTGAATGTGTTTGAATTTCATTTGATTCAATTACCTTTGAAGAATGCATTTGACTTTCATTTGATTCAAAAAGTTTTGTTTGAATGTGTTTGACTTTCATTTGGATCAATTAGCTTTGAAGAATGCATTTGACTTTCATTTGATTCAAAAATCTTTGTTTGAATGTGTTTGACTTTCATTTGGATCAATTACCTTTGAAGAATGCATTTGACTATTATTTAATTCATTAAGCTTTGTGTGAATGTGTTTGACTTTCATTCGATTTAATTAGCTTTTAAGAATGCATTTGACTTTCATTTGATTCAAGAAGGTTTGTTTGAATGTTTTTGACTTTCATTATTTTCAATTAGCTTTGAAGAATGCATTTGACTTTCATTTGGTTCAAAAAACTTTTGTTTTGAATTTGTATGACTTTCATTTTATTCAATTAGCTTTAAAGAATTCATTTTAATTTCATTTTATTCAAAAAGCTTTGTTTGAATGTGTTTGACTTTTATTATATTCAATTAGCTTTGAATAATGCATTTGACTTTCATTTGATTTTAAAAAGCATTGTTTGAATGTATTTGACTTTCATTTGGATCAATTACCTTTGAAGTATGCATTTGACTTTCATTTGATTCAAAAAGCTTTGTTTGAATGTGTTTGACTTTCATTTGTTTCAATTAGCTTTGAAGAATGCATTTGACTTTCATTTGGTTAGAAAAGTTTTTGTTTGAATGTGAGTGACTCTCATTTGATTAAATTAGGTTTGAAGAATGCATTTTTACTTTCATTTGACTCAAAAAAGCTTTGTTTGAATGTGTTTGATTTTCATTTAATCTAATTAGCTTTTAAGAATGCATTTGACATTCATTTATTTCAAAAAGGTTTGTTTGAATGTGTTTGACTTTCATTAATTTCAATTAGCTTTGAAGAATGCATTTGACTTTCATTTGGTTCAAAAAACTTTGTTTGAATGTGTTTGACTTTCATTTTATTCAATTAGCTTTAAAGAATGCATTTTAATTTCATTTTGATTCAAAAAGCTTTGTTTGAATGTGTTTGACTTTCATTATATTCAATTAGCTTTGAAGAATGCATTTGACTTTCATTTAATTTAAAAAGCTTTGTTTGAATGTATTTGACTTTCATTTGGATCAATTAGCTTTGAAGAATGCATTGACTTTCATTTGATTCAAAAAGCTTTGTTTGAATGTGTTTGACTTTAATTCTATTCATATAGCTTTGAAGAATGATTTTGACTTTCATTTGATTCATTAAGCTTTGTTTTGAATGTGTTTGACTTTCATTCGATTCAATTAGCTTTTAAGAATGCATTTTGACTTTCATTTGATTCAAAAAGGTTTGTTTGAATGTGTTTGACTTTCATTTGATTCAATTAGCTTTGAAGAATGCATTTGAATTTCATTTTATTCAAAAAGCTTTGTATGAATGCGTTTGACTTTCATTAGTTTCAATTAGCTTTGAAGAATGCAATTGACTTTCATTTATTTCAATTACCTTTGAAGAATGCATTTGACTTTCATTTGATTCAAAAATTTTTGTTTGAATGTATTTGACTTTCATTTGGATCAATTAGTTTTGAAGAATGTATTTGACTTTCATTTGATTCAAAAAGCTTTGTTTGAATGTGTTTGACTTTCTTTTGGATCAATTAGCTTTGAAAAAATGCATTTAAATTTCATTTGATTCAAAAAGCTTTGTTTGAATGTGTTTGACTTTCATTCGATTCAATTAGCTTTTAAGATGTATTTGACTTTCATTTGATTCGAAAAGTTTCGTTTGAATGTGTTTGACTTTCATTTGATTCAATTACCTTTGAAGAATGCATTTGACTTTCATTTGATTCAAAAAAGTTTGTTTGAATGTGTTTGACTTTCATTTTGGATCAATTAGCTTTGAAGAATGCATTTGACTTTCATTTGATTCAAAAAGCTTTGTTTGAATGTGTTTGACTTTCATTAGGATCAATTAGCTTTGAAGAATGCATTTGACTTTTATTTGATTCATTAAGCTTTGTGTGAATGTGTTTGACCTTCATTCAATTTAATTAGCTTTTAAGAATGCATTTCACTTTCATTTTGATTCAAGAAGGTTTGTTTCAATGTTTTTGACTTTAATTCTATTCATATAGCTTTGAAGAATGATTTTGACTTTCATTTGATTCATTAAGCTTTGTTTTGAATGTGTTTGACTTTCATTCGATTCAATTAGCTTTTTAAGAATGCATTTGACTTTCATTTGATTCAAAAAGGTTTGTTTGAATGTGTTTGACTTTCATTTGATTCAATTAGCTTTGAAGAATGCATTTGAATTTCATTTTATTGAAAAAGCTTCGTTTGAATGTGTTTGACTTTCATTTGATTCAATTACCTTTGAAGAATGCATTTGACTTTCATTTGATTCAAAAAGTTTCGTAAGAATGTGTTTGAATTTCATTTGATTCAATTACCTTTGAAGAATGCATTTGACTTTCATTTGATTCAAAAAAGTTTTGTTTGAATGTGTTTGACTTTCATTTGGATCAATTAGCTTTGAAGAATGCATTTGACTTTCATTTGATTCAAAAATCTTTGTTTGAATGTGTTTGACTTTCATTTGGATCAATTACTTTGAAGAATGCATTTGACTATTATTTAATTCATTAAGCTTTGTGTGAATGTGTTTGACTTTCATTCGATTTAATTAGCTTTTAAGAATGCATTTGACTTTCATTTGATTCAAGAAGGTTTGTTTGAATGTTTTTTACTTTCATTATTTTCAATTAGCTTTGAAGAATGCATTTGACTTTCATTTGGTTCAAAAAACTTTGTTTGAATTTGTATGACTTTCATTTTATTCAATTAGCTTTAAAGAATTCATTTTAATTTCATTTTATTCAAAAAGCTTTGTTTGAATGTTGTTTCGGGGTTTTCTGATGTCCTGCGGGAGAGTTTACAATTCCGAGACTGGAACCGGACGCCTGTACCTGCAAAATAACGGAGACTCCTGAGAGCTCCGCCTCCAACGGTCAAGTTAGTACCTGATTAAGGAGTAATTAATACAGAAATTAAAGTAATAAGATCTCTCTAGGTGAGAGTATTTAATGTAGGTAATCTGCTTTGCTAGCGAGATCAGCCGGTTATTAGTGTGTTCTGTCAATTATTCGGTCCCTTGATTAATGAGGATTAATCGAGTATTTATAGCCTTGGGAAGCGTGCAACTCTCTAGGTTTAAGGTAAACCTAGGGCCGATCGGGCTTCTAGACTGAAATGGGCCTTGATGGCCGGTTGTCCCATTTGGCATGGGTGGACACGTGGCGTGTCTTAAGTGGTCCATGGAGGACGCGTGGCGGAACCTGGTTGGTCCACTTGTCAAACGGTGCTTGGTGGATAAAAATCCCCTAATCATTTGCCCCTCACAGGTGGCACGCGACTGGTCACGTGTCGCCTGTGACAAGCGTCGCACGGTGACAAGCGACGGCCCGTTACAGGTGTCACCTTGCAGACGGCCGGGAGATTCTCCCGCCCAAATTTGAATTCGGAAGCGACCCTTCGCCTTCTCATTTTGCCTATAAAAGGAAGTGCTGACTTCGGTCATTTTCACATTTGAGAATTTTTGCGAGAACATTCGGACCCCTGAACTTGCTCTGACATTTTCGGACTTTTTCTGCCTACCGCCTGTTCTGAC
>NW_018743534.1:0-51821 GCF_001683475.1 Chenopodium quinoa | reverse complement strand
AAAGCAATCCAAAGGAGTCTCACTTGAAGGCTGTTAGAAGGATACTTAGGTATCTTGTAGGAACAGCAAATCTGGGATTGTGGTACCCCAAAGGCAGTACCATTGATCTTATTGGATACACAGATGCAGATTATGCTGGTTTCTTAGTTGATAGAAAGAGCATCAGGTATGGCACACTTTCTTGGCTCTTGTCTAATTTCATGGGGTTCTAAAAGCAAAATTCAGTGGCCCTATCCACAGCAGAGTCTGAATATATAGCTGCAGCTTCATGCTGTTCCCAGCTACTGTGGATAAGGAACCAGCTGAAAGATTTTGGTGTTATTTATAAAAATGTTCCTATTTTTTGTGATAACACTAGTGCAATCAATATTTCAAAGAATCCTGTGCAACACTCCAAGACAAAACACATTGAAATAAGACACCATTTTTTAAGAGACAATGTGGAAAAAGGATTGGTGGAGATGTTGTTTGTAAAAGTGAAGAGAGTCTTTTTGTAGGTTAAGAGTCCTTTTAGGTCTAGTTAGATTTTAGGTATTGGCTTCAATTACTTCCTTCAATGATTGGTTAGAATGGTATTCTCTTGTATAGTGTGTGTACATACTTATGTTGATATCTTTCAAGTGTTGTGTAGATGGTTCAAAAATCTCAAAAGGATTGAGAATCATTGTTGTAAGAAACAGGTGAAATCAGGCTGAATTGCCAGAAACAGCGTGACATGGTTCTATACAGGTACCAGCAAAGGGAAACAGCAGACCAGCTCTGATATATGTCATCCGATAATATCTTTTATTTTCGGAAGATTACTATAAGATATTTCCTTTTGGAAGGAATTTATCTTATTTCAGTTATTTAATCCCATATAAAAGGCAAACATATCATATGCCTTATTTATAGTTGGTTGAGATAATTATGGTAAAAGATAATTACCAAATTTTTGATTTCAATTTAAAAAAAAAAAAAAAAAAAAATATCCTTTACAGTTGCTTTTTATTGGCTCAACTAACTCTTTTCTTTCCTTTTTTCTCTCTTTGTGCTTCATTGTTAAAAAATACACTAACCCTTTGTGCAGATCACCAATCATCATCACTCGAAATTCTCTTTCTCTCTCTCGTATGCTTTAAATTCATCATTGTTCATTCGGTTACTGTTCACTCAAGGAACCAGCTCAGTCTCAGGGGGAACATCAGAAGGAAGCTCAAATGTCCTTAAGCCCGAAGTTGGAGGAAATTCGGAAAAGTCAGAGTGAAGAGGATGAAATAGAGATTGTTGGTTACAATGAGGAGACACTCATTGTTAAGACCATGGTACGAAGTAGAGTAACTCAATCTTCATTAAAGAAGTTCACTAGAAAGTGTAGGAGGAACAGTCCATTAATTCTCTTCGGAAACCAAGAGAAAAAGGGTACCAGCAAGAACCTTTCACACCACAAAAAGGTGGAGGTCTTTGCTTGATTGATGTGATGCTGGTCTTGTACTCGTTATGCAACAAGGAGAACTTTATGAATAAGTGCGGATCTCTCATGATTTATAAAAAAAAAAAAAAAAAAAAAAAAAAAAAAAAAAAATAGAGGAACCAGCAGGTCGAGAAGTGGTTTTGAAACAGATTGGGGAATCACAAGAATATGCTTAGTATTATAATGATTTTGGTTTAAGCAGAGCATGGTGACAAGGATGAAGAGGAATCAGATGATAATACAGAAGATGTTGCAAAGTTCGAGGAGGAGGAAGGGAACGAGAATGATGATGAGGAGTGATGCTGTTTCTGTTCTTGTTTCCTCACCCTCATGTTTATTCTAAAATAACTGATTTTGTTGGTCTGTCTACTTCTCTCCATTCCATGACCTTTCTTTTTGGATGGATTTGGGCTTCTTTGGTTGAACTTTGTTGGCTTGTATGAACTACTAACTCTGCTATGGTATGAACTGTTTGACTAATCTCTTTTTGCAGCATAATGCTTGAATGGTGGTTGATGCCATTGTATGGATAAGCACATTAACTTGTGCACATTACTTTTACTTTGGGATACTTTTTAATGATGCCAAAAGGGGGAAGTAGTCTGAAGTTGAAGCCTAAGGTTTAGCTAGTTTAGATTGAGTCAGTTTGAGTCTTTTTATTTCGTATTTTCTATTTTCTGTTTAGGGAACCAGTTGGCCTAACTGACTTGTTCCAAAGAGTCTTGAGTCCTTGAAGTTTTTGACGGTTTTCCTTTTGAGCATGTCCACAGGTTCAGGAACTTCAAAAGTTTGTCATCATCAAAAAGGGGGAATTTGTTGAGTCCCTTAGGTTTTCAATGATGGTTTTGAATGATGACAAACAGCTATGGGAAACAGGTTTTTAATAAGTGTTGAAAACAGTTGGTTGGAACCAGCTATAATAGAACACTGTTTCCCTAGATAAGTTATTGACTATATGAGTTATCTATTGAACTAACTTATCTATATACAGGAAGCAGTTAGATGATAAATGTGCTATGTACTGGTGGGGAACCAGTATGAACCGTTTCCTCGACTGCTATGCGGAAAAGCAGTCACTTACTTTATATTGTGCATTAACCTTGTTGAATGTGCAGTATATAAGTTGATTCCAAGTCTTGAAGCAGATAGGACTTTCGAAGAGATTGAAGAAAGTTCCATTGGTTACAATTGAGGTTATCAAAAGAAGGTTTTCAAGACTTGAAGTTTTACATGAAGGAAGATCCACATCAAGAAAGAGCTTTTTAGGATCTTCATGTAAATGCTTCGTAGTATGGTTTATTAATGGATATATAAAGTGCTTTAAATATATCGAGCATCGTTGTGAAATTTGGTACAAGGATTGGAACAAATTTCATAACATGTTCAAGTCAGGGAACCAGGTCTGGGGACCAGGTTAACTGATCAGGTTATTAGAGCTGCGATTTTAAAAAGATTTTATAAAAAGATTTTTTTATTGAAAATTCAGTTTTGAAAATATATCTTGGCAGCTGTAAATAGATGTGATATAATCTTTAAATACCTAAAAACTAGGAGTAATTATCTTGAGTTGATTTTATCTTATAATAGAATCAATTAAAGATAAATACTTACCTAAATCATGTTTATCTTATTGGCATGATTTATGGTAACTAGGGTTTCGGTTTTCTAAGACTATAAATACAATCTATTCGCTAATAATCTGAACAGATCTCTCACACGCATAAAAAGGAGTTTTCATTATTGAGAGCAAAAGCACTAAATCCATTATTGAATCATATACAAGAGCATCTAGTGTTTAATATTTTCTCTACATTAACTTTTGAGAGTTAGATCATTAGAGAGTTTTTGATCTTGTAATTGAGTCTTTGGCAAAGAGGCTAAAGGCTGGGTGAGTGTTTGTGAGTTCAAACACGTTTAGAACTTACGAGGGTAAGTTGAGAGCATACTCGGAGTAGAGTGTGGGGTTTGCTGGTTCCCGGAGTAGGGAACAGCAGAGTGTTTCTTTGTCTTTGTTTTTTGGAGTAGATTAATAAAGAACTTAGGATAGGAGGACGTAGGCCTGAGTTGGCTGAACCTTGTTAAATTTGTTGTCTTCTTTATTGCTTATTTATATTCCGCTGCGTACGGGAACCAGCACAACTAGTTCCTCACACATAATCCGAAAAGAAGCAAAATTAGCCAACGATTACTTAACACTCAATTCACCCCCCCCCCCCTCTTGAGTGCCCATTGAACCTTCAAACGCATACTTTGGGGAGTATGGTCTGAATTCTTTTTTCTTTTTCTGGGCCGGGTGTTTAGAGGAATCAGCCGCCCAGACCTCCTTTCTCTTCTCGTCTTTGTTTGACGACTGTTTCTGTCGTCCTTCTCTTTTTGTCGGACCTTTTCCCGTCTGACTGTTTTACCGTACTACAAAGATCAGTCGCCTGTATATAGGCTTCCGCTTCAATCAAGGCCTCTTGAAGAGTCGCCACCCTCTTTCGGACCAAATCAAATTTGAAATTCGATTCGTCTTTGAGACCTCTGAAAAAGTCAGTATAGGCTACTTCATCCGGTAACCCTTGAATCTTTATTCTCATCAGGTTAAACCGCCTGATGTAAGAACGAAGCCCCTCCTTCTCGCCCTGCTGAATTGTTCCTAAATCAAGGGTCGTCTTCTTCGCAGGGATGTTCATGGCAAGTTGGAGGTGAATAAGTAAGCAAGCGTCTTGAAGTTATTTACACAACCAGTCGGCAGGTTGTCGAACCATTGTTGTGCGATTCCTTTGAGAGTCGCTGGGAAACACTTGCACCAAGTGGGATCATCCAACCCTTGAAGGTACTTTAGGTTGGTGAATGCCATCAGATGGTCTTCTGGGTTAGTAGTGTCGTCATAGGCGCCTACTAATACATTTTTCACTTTGGCCGGCTGAGCGGCTTCAGTAATTTCCTTGGAGAAGGCCGATGGCTGTTCACCAAGTCTAAGCAACCGTAGCTGCCAGTCCATAGGTTGGACAATTCTTGCTACATGTCCACCAAACGGAGGTGGCTGTAAAAAATACTGTTGTTTTGGTACAAACGGTAAGTTTGGTACCGCCTGGTCGCTATGAAAGCCGGACTGACGGGAGGTGCCGCCTGACTGACTCTCACGATACGACTGAGTATGCCTCATTGAGGTATTTCGCAGACTGTCTTGGAAGCTTGAAGTAGAGGCCGACTCTAACAATCGGTCACTCTTCTTCTGCTCTAGCAGTAGCCGAGCGTCTGTGTATGTTTTCCTCGACCCGTCCGCCTGAATATGACGAACAGGTTTCCTATTTCCTGGAGTAGGGAAACGGTATTTTGTGAAATCAAGGGCAGGTGGCTCCCACTTCCTAGATTTAGGATGAGGGGTCGCCTCTCGCCCTTGAACTGGTTTCTTCTTCAGTGAAGTGGAGGGTTTCTTAGCCGAATGCTCCTTGTCCAGAGCAGGCGGCTACTTGTTGATCAACTCTTGAATTTCTCCCTTGAAGTCCCTCATGAAGGTCATGAGTTCGTTCCTTGTGATGGGAGCAGACCCATCAGTCGGCTGCTGCCGAACAGGCGGTGCGCCTGCTGGCTCACTTCCATTTTGAAGATGTTCCCGTTCCCTCCTTTCGGTATGACGGGTACGTCGGGCCCTTAGGGTCCCGTCTGAAGCTGTGTGAGCTTCAACATCAAATTCATTCTCAGTATCGTGGTCCGACTGAACTTGAGGGTCGTCTAGGGGACGCCTCTCTTTAGGAGTCGGTACAGACGTTGATGCCATCTCAGAAGTACTCTCCCCACAGATGGCGCCAAATGTTTCGGGGTTTTTTGATGTCCTGCGGGAGAGTTACAATTCCGAGACTGGAATCGGACGCCTGTACCTGCAAAACAAACGGATGCTCCGGATGATTGGAGATCCGCCTCCGACGGTCAAGTTAGTACTTGATTAAGGAGTAATTAATGCGGAAATTAAAGTGATTGGGTCTCTCTAGGTGAGAGTGTTTAATGTGTGTAATCTGCTTTTTAGCGTGTTATCTCCCTTAATGAGGATAAGGGAGGTATTTATAACCTCGGGAAACGTGTCAGTCTAGGTTTAGGTTAACCTTGGGCTGATTGGGTTTCCCTCGGAAGTTGGGCCTAGGTGACCGGTTATCCCAGGTGTCATGGGAAGGACACGTGTCGTGTCGTAATTGGTCCATGGTGGACGGATCATTGCTTGACACGTGGCAGGCTCCTATTGGCCCATGTGACACACACATGGCGGAACCTGATGGTCCACTTGTCAGATGGTGATTGGTGGGGAAAAATCCCCTAATCAACCGGTACCCACCGTTTGATACCTATACTACTCAGTTACTTGGCGACTAGGTAACAATCATGTTTACTTGGTCACTCCTTAAAAATTGATGTGGATTTAAACCCCTTAACTTAATAAAGAATCTAAAATCACACAAGTAACACAAGCCCTTCGAATTTCCTAAGAAAATCGAACAACTTAAGAATAACGAACCGGATATGACTTTGAAAACGACCACTCCTGGAACGAATTCAACGCCTCTCAAATTACCTAGACCACTCCTGGAACTAAGTACTTTGATGAACAAAACTTAGACTACTCCTAGAACTAAGAATTGAACGTTCTAATTATCAAAACAACTCCTTGAATTGAAAACTAGCAAAAGAATTTGTAAGCAATTAAGCAAAACAAACAATTAACTTGAATTTTAATGATTTTCGAATGTTCTGAAAAATCACGAAAATTTCATTATTTATAGACTAAAACTAACTATTCCTAAGTCTATTCGAACTAGGAAAAAACCCTAGCCTTGATCCCCAAGTATCCTAGATAGAATAGGAGAACCAATTCTAATGGAACTAGGAAACTAGTAATAAGACTAGTTCTAATTAAACTAAAACTTCTTAAAACAATTCCTAATTGACTTAGAAATTATTTTAAACTAAAATAACAGAAATTAAGAAGATTCCTAATTGCTTAAACCAAGAAAAACCCTTTCAAGTGAAAGGTAAAAACTTGCAAGCAAAAACTCTAGAAAAAACTAAGTTAGGAAAATCTTTCTTTTCGTACTGCCGCCGAACCACCGTCTCACGCGCTGCCATCATCGACACGCGCCCCACCAACGTGTAGCTGGACTCAGGCCGGAGCTAGGGAGCCGGCGCGTGGCACCCAGATCGGCGCGTCGCCGCCGCTGCCGTCGTCGGAACCCAACTGGACCTTGACTTCTTCTTCAATGGCTGCGCATGTTAACCATTCTTGATTCTTTACTCCAAGCTCAAACCCTATTGGCCTTAAAACCAATATGATTGGCTCTTCAAAAGAATTTCCCTCTTGATCCACATCATTCTCCCCCTCTTCAAAAGAATTTGTCCTCAAATTCGCATCATCCATGTAAGGAGAACAATTCCATGAAACCATCCAAATTCGACGAATACAAGCCAAAAGAACTATTACCTCAACGCTAGCAATTTTAAGCAATGTAACAACATCACCACGAGCAAGGCAATATTTTAGAAACAACCAATTCTCAATTTGGTCCTTGGTCTTCGAAGTTGACCATAAGAACACTTTAGGCTTCATGATATTTTTCTCATGTATGACTAACAATTTCTTCTCTTTATGCATGCCTAATGAATCCACCACTTCTAAAGAAACCATTAAATTATTATCTTGATTCACGAATGGCTCCTCAATAGTATCAAAAACCTTTTCCGACACCACCATTGGTAGATCATTATGAATAATCTGATCTTGAACAACGTCACACACAATTGGAACATCAATTGTTTCACTCACCTTTTCTTCGAGCTCTTTAGCACCTACATGTTCCTCTTCCTTATCCTTTTGACAATCTTCCTCCATCTCTTTAACTTTAACGCGGCATGGAATAATAGTTAAAGGAATAAGTTTGAACCTCTTGTTTCCCACCTTGACCGAATATGTGTTGGCCACACCATCATGTTTAACATGTCGATCAAATTGCCATGGTCTTCCTAAAAGAACGTGACAAGCACTCATAGGAATCACATCGCACCATAATTCTTCCTTGTAATTGCCAATGGAGAAATTCACCAAAGCTTGTTGTTCTACATGAAAACCCATAGAATTATCTAGCCAACCCAACTTATATGGTTTTTCATGATCTCTTGTAGGAAGTTGGAGTTTAGTAACCATCTCTGTAGACGCTACATTGGTACACGAACCACTATCAATGATCACCCTACAAGTTCTATCAACAACTTTGCATCGAGTATGAAACAAACTATCTTGTTGACCTTGAAAAATAATTTCTTCATGTAAATTCAGTCGCTCCATAAGCATATGTTTGTTACCAAAGCCAAAATCTACGTTATCATCTTCATGTTTTTTCTTCTTTTTATGACCTTGAAGTAACTTTGCAAATTCATCCATAGATTTTCGGATCCCTTCCTCCATAATTATGTGAAAAAAACAGAAATAAAAGAACCCTTATCCACACAGGTATATCCCACAAAAATCGCAACACAACTTGGAACAAAATCGCACACAACGAGCAATAAGTATTAAATCGGACCAAAACTGACACAGTTGCGGAAAACAGTCCAGTTTAATAGCAAACGAACTCGAAAAATTCCGAAATTTCACAGGCAGAAATTAGACAAAATTTCACCCAAAATCAAAAAAAGAATCACCTGAAAAGACCTTGTAACGAAGGAGAACGAGCCTTCTGAAGTTGACAGAAAAACTGGTTATCCGAGAACAAGTGCGATTTGATGAACGAATTGTTGAACGATCAAAACCCCTGAAATCTGATACCAATTTGATGTGGTATCACACAAGCTCTGATACCAATTTGATGTGGATTTAAACCCCTTAACTTAATAAAGAATCTAAAATCACACAAGTAACACAAGCCCTTCGAATTTCCTAAGAAAATCGAACAACTTAAGAATAACGAACCGGATATGACTTTGAAAACGACCACTCCTGGAACGAATTCAACGCCTCTCAAATTACCTAGACCACTCCTGGAACTAAGTACTTTGATGAACAAAACTTAGACTACTCCTAGAACTAAGAATTGAACGTTCTAATTATCAAAACAACTCCTTGAATTGAAAACTAGCAAAAGAATTTGTAAGCAATTAAGCAAAACAAACAATTAACTTGAATTTTAATGATTTTCGAATGTTCTGAAAAATCACGAAAATTTCATTATTTATAGACTAAAACTAACTATTCCTAAGTCTATTCGAACTAGGAAAAAACCCTAGCCTTGATCCCCAAGTATCCTAGATAGAATAGGAGAACCAATTCTAATGGAACTAGGAAACTAGTAATAAGACTAGTTCTAATTAAACTAAAACTTCTTAAAACAATTCCTAATTGACTTAGAAATTATTTTAAACTAAAATAACAGAAATTAAGAAGATTCCTAATTGCTTAAACCAAGAAAAACCCTTTCAAGTGAAAGGTAAAAACTTGCAAGCAAAAACTCTAGAAAAAACTAAGTTAGGAAAATCTTTCTTTTCGTACTGCCGCCGAACCACCACCTCACGCGCTGCCATCATCGACACGCGCCCCACCAACGTGTAGCTGGACTCAGGCCGGAGCTAGGGAGCCGGCGCGTGGCACCCAGATCGGCGCGTCGCCGCCGCTGCCGTCGTCGGAACCCAACTGGACCTTGACTTCTTCTTCAATGGCTGCGCATGTTAACCATTCTTGATTCTTTACTCCAAGCTCAAACCCTATTGGCCTTAAAACCAATATGATTGGCTCTTCAAAAGAATTTCCCTCTTGATCCACATCAAAAATTTAGTATGAAACTAAAAAGGTGTTCATACAGCACCGGCTCACACTAGATTAAATATGGCGAGGAACAGTCGGCCTAGACGGCCTAAAGTCTCTAGCCTAAAAACATGACAAGTAGGAAACCACTTTCCTACTTGGTTAATTTTATATGACAGAACTGCCTGCCTAAAGGGGATCCAGTCTTTAAAATGGTTCGAATACCGATTGGATAAATGGCCGACTGATCGTCTAGCCTGGAAACAGACGACCAGTCGTCCAGGGGCATAGGCGGCGTGACTAACTATCTGTACCTGTCTGCAACTATCGGCCATGTAAAACAGTCGGTATAGTGTACAATTGGATATCAGAATATTCAATACTTGAACAAGTTTGAAGCAAAACAAAAATATTCATTAAAAGGAAGCCGGTCATTAAAGACCGGCAAAATATTCAGAGCCCCGGCCCCCTGGCCGGGTAAATACAAACAAACGGCACGCAGGCCGTGGGAAGAAGACATAAAGCTTAAGAAGGGGGCAGATCTTCAATATCAGCAGCTGCCGCCTGGTCAGCACTCTTCTTGCTGGACTCGGCTTCAGCTGCATCCTTCTTTGATGCATTACCCCCAAGCGGCACAAGCGCCACTACCGGCTGCTCCTCCTCCAACGCTTCTTCCTCAGTAGCCGCCAACGCCTCTTCCTCAGCAGCCGCCAGGATCTCCTGATTATATCTATCAAAACACTGGCGGTACGTTTTTTCCCATGAGGCAAAGTCGGCATTGGGGAAGAGGCGGCCCCAAGTCAACCACTGGATTTGAGCAGAGTCTTACATCATCTCCCGGACCAGCTCTTTCTTTTCTTGCTCGGCCTTTTCCGAGAGCTCCTGAGTAAGACTCTTCTCCTGGGTCACCAGGTGTACCTTTACGCTCGCCAAGGATTTCTCCAAGGTTTCGTATGAGGACATCTTTTGGCGAAGAGGTCTCAGCTCGGCCTTGAGGTTGTTGATGGTCGCCTCCAGCTCGCTATTCCTCTTCTGGGCCGCCTCTAACTGAGCCCGGATAGCGGCGGTAGCCTACGCCTGATAATAAAGAATATCAATGGTCAGAACTTCATTTTGGGCAATTTGAAACATTGCCTTATCATAGTCAGAGGCGGCCATAGCTTTTGCAGCCTTTACCTCTTTGTTCTTCCGGTCAAGCGGCTTGCGAAGGCCGTTCACTCGGAGCAGGGCCTAAGTAAAAAGGGGAACAGGCGTCAGTTTCCAAACAAAAAGAAAACAAGCGTCCTGGAAATCAAATACTCAAAAATATGCTAAGTATACCTCAGCAAGGACCCCTGCAATCCCGTCTAGGTCAAGGGTGCCGACACCCCTGACCGCCTCCCTTTCAGCTGGAGGAACGACCTTGATCATAGACTTGGCCACCTCGACCAAGTCAGGCTCCTGAGGGCCGGCTGCATCAAGCATAAACAAACGGATTAGACCTAGTAAAGAAGGGAGCAAGTCTAAAATTTACAAGGACAATTTCATACTTCTAGGTGGCCCAGCTGGAGTTTTAGAAGAAGTGGTCGGCTGTTTCTCAGCCGCCGCATGTTTCCTGGCAGAACCAGGAGAGCTCGCAACAGTCGTCCTCCGGGCCTTGGGGTCCGGCTGTTGGGAAGAAGAAGCTCTTGGAGCGCCCGTCTATAAAAGAAGAAAAGAGTCAGTATATGCATTAACACAACTCCAAAAAGAGGGTGAAAGGTTCGAAGCCCACCAAGGGTGCCCCCTTGTTGGGGGAGTCGGTTGAAGACTGTTGCATGATGGAGGCCCGCAACATGGCCGCCGCAGTCTTGGAGGCGGTAATTTTGCTCATGGCGTCCGCTGCAAAAACAAATAGCAAAGTTAATAAAAGTCATAACAAGAAATGAATGGAACAACAGAGTATTCGACAGGCCGGCTACCTCTTAAGCACCGACTGCTGAGGCCATAGGCGGCCAAAAAGTACTCGTCGTAGAGCCATTTGAAGCTCGGGACGCAGTGCAGGGGTACTTTCTCTCGTACCTCTGAAGTAGAGTTCACCTTCGACTCTACTTTGAAGAGTCCTTTATCTAGGATCTCTTTCTTAGCCTTGGGGGGAACAGGCGGCATGCTGCGGCCGCCTGCAAGAAGGGGCGGATTCCTGTTCCACCTGTTGAAGCACTTGTTCAGCTCTGTGTCTGAGCTCTCAATGATGAGGAAGGTGCTCCGCCAGTCCTTCCATTTGTTTGCTTTACCTCTCGTCATGAGGTAGCCCCTATGGCTCGTCAATTGATACCAGCCAGTACCGCCTGCCTTAGGGGTCCGGCTGAGGTAGTTCATGTGGGCGAAAGCCTCGAAGCTCGGCTCCACCCCGTGCAGTTCGCACCCGGCCACATAGCCGAGTACGTTGACCCAGGAGTTCGGGGCTAACTGCATAACCCCAACTCATACCCATCCAAGATCCGCTGAACAGCTGGATGTAGTGGGAAGCGCAGCCCAGCCTTGATGGCCGCCTCGTAGCAGCCAAAGCAGGCGCCATCATAACTGGTACCAGCCGGCCATACGACTGTGTCTTCTGGATCCGGCACGAACACTAAAAAGCCGGGGCCCATTGTGTGGTATGCGATAAAGCTCTCCACTTTCTCTTGCATGGCCGTGATCCGGCCCCGAGGTACCGTGCAGTAGTAGGGGGTATTTTTCTCTCGGTGAGAGGCGGATGGCTCCGCCCAATCGTCCCCCTTCTCAACTGCGTGAGAAAGCCTCGCCTCTTGTAGGCGACTGTTTTTCTCTTCTATGTCCAGGGAAGCATGGCCAGAAGAGCTAGACTCGGAATCGTCCTCTGACGAGTCCGAAGAGGACGACTCATCCCCTCTCCCGGAGGGGCCCGCCTCCTCCCCTTTAAAAGGAGCAGGAGAGAATGTAGAATTGTCAACTGTAAAGTGGGAAGGGGTCACTTTGACTCCTCCCTCAGAACTGCCGGCTTTCAAGCCGCTTTGTTTCACTTCCACATCTGGCGCCTGGTCAGATGTTTCACTAATCGGCACCCTGTGGGAGGAGCCGTCTGAGTTTGTTCTGGCCATCATGCTCTGCATAGACACAGATACAGTCGGACTTTGTATAAAGGGCAAAGATGGGTCCAGAAAAGGGCAGGCGGCACTCCTAGTCTAGATTCAGCCGTCCCCGGTGACCGGCTGATCACTAACCTAGGTCGTGTCGTGTGCTTCCGTGGTGCCATTTCAAAAAAGAATAAAGTAAAGAGAAAATTAAGAGTAAGAGAACCGACGGATACCTGACAAGTGACGATTGATGAAGTTCTGAAAATCCTTTGCAGTCGGCTTGTCAGAGCAGGCGGTAGGCAGAAAGGGTCCAAAATGTCAGAGCAAGTTCAGGGGTCCAAATGTTCTCTCATAAATTTTTCAAGTGTGAAAATGACCGAAGTCAACACTCCTTTATATAGGCGAAGTGAGAAGGCGAAGGGTCACTTCCAGAATTCAAAATTTTGGCGGGAGAATCTCTTGGCCTCTCGCCGAGTGACACCTGTAGCAGGCCGTCGCCTGTTACAGGGCGATACCTGTCACAGGTAACACGTGACCAGTCACGTGCCACTTGTGAGGGGCAAATGATTAGGGGATTTTTCCCCACCAATCACCATCTGACAAGTGGATCAATCAGGTTCCGCCATGTGTCAGTCACATGGGCCAATAGGAGCCTGCCACGTGTCAAGCAATGATCCGTCCACTATGGACCAATTACGACACGACACGTGTCCTTCCCATGACACCTGGGATAACCGGTCACCTAGGCCCAACTTCCGAGGGAAGCCCAAATCAGCCCAAGGTTAACCTAAACCTAGATTAACACGTTTCCCGAGGTTATAAATACCTCCCTTAATCCCCATTAAGGGAAAAAAAACGCTAAAAACGCAGATTACGCACATTAAACACTCTCACCTAGAGAAACCCAATCACTTTAATTTCCGCATTAATTACTCCTTAATCAAGTACTAACTTGACCGTCAGAGGCGGATCTCCAATCATCCGGAGCATCCGTTTGTTTTGCAGGTACAAGCGTCCGGTTCCAGTCTCGGAATTGTAACTCTCCCGCAGGACATCAGAAAACCCCGAAACACATATGACTTTCAGTTGATTCAAAAAGATTTCTTTGAATGTGCTTGACTTTCATATGATTCAATTAGCATCGTTGAATGGATTTGACAATCATTTGATTCAAAAAGCTTTGTTTGACTTTCACTTGATTCAAATCGCTATTTTGAATGCATTTGAATTTCATTTGATTGAAAAAGCTTTGTTTGAATGTGTTTGATTTTTATTTGATTAAATTAGCTTTGTTTGAATGTGATTGACTTTCATTTGAATCAACTAGCTTTGTTTAATGCATTTGACTTTCATTTAATTAAAAAAGCTTTGTTTGAATGTGTTTGACTTTAACTAGATTAAATTAGCTTTTTTGAATGCATTTAACTTTTAGTTAATTAAAAAAGCTTTGTCCAAATGTGTTTGACTTTCATTTGATGCAATTAGCTTTGTTTGAATGTGTTTGACTTTCATTTGATTCAATAAGCTTTGTTGAATGTATTTAACTTTCATTTGATTTAAAAAGCTTTGTTTAAATGTGTTTGACTTTCACTTGATTTAATTCATTTTTTATTATTGCATATGACTTTCAGTTGATTCAAAAAGATTTGTTTGAATGTGCTTGACTTTCATATGATTCAATTAGCATCGTTGAATGAATTTGACAATCATTTGATTCAAAAAGCTTTGTTTGACTTTCACTTGATTCAAATCGCTATTTTGAATGCATTTGAATTTCATTTGATTGAAAAAGCTTTGTTTGAATGTGTTTGATTTTTATTTGATAAAATTAGCTTTGTTTGAATGTGATTGACTTTCATTTAAATCAATTAGCTTTGTTTAATGCATTTGACTTTTATTTAATTCAAAAAGCTTTGTTTGAATGTGTTTGACTTTAATTTGATTCAAATAGCTTTGTTTGAATGATTTTGACTTTCACTTGATTTAAATACCTTTTTTGAATGTGTTTGACTTTCATTTGATTCAAATAGCTTTGTTTGAATGTGTTTGCCTTCCATAGGATTTAATTAGCTTTGTTTGAATGTGGTTGAATTTTAATTGATTCAATTTGATCTTTTGAATGCATTTGACTTTCATTTGATTCAAAAAGATTTGTTTGAATGTGTTTCACCTTCATATGATTCAATTAGTATCGTTGAATGCATTTGACAATCATTTCATTTAAAAAGCTATGTTTGAATTTGTTTGACTTTCACTTGATTCAATTAGCTTTTTTGAACTCATTTGACTTTCTTTGTATTCAAAAAGCTTTGTTTGAATGTGTTTGAATTTCACTTGATTTAAATTATCTTTGTTTGAATGTAATTAACTTTCATTTGATTCAATTAGCTTTGTTTGAATGAGGTTGACTTTCATTTGATTCAATTAGGTTTGTTAGAATGCCATTGACTTTCGTTTGATTCAATTAGGTTTGTTAGAATGCCATTGACTTTCATTTGATTCAATTAGCTTTGTTGAATGCATATGACTTTCATTTGATTCACAAAGCTTTGTTTGAATGTGTTTGACTTTCATTTGATTCAATTAGCATCGTTGAACGCATTTGACAGTCATTTGATTCAAAAAGCTTTTTTTGAATTACCTAGACTTTCACTTGATTCAATTAGCTTTTTTGAATTCATTTAACTTTCATTTGATTTAAAAAGCTTTGTTTAAATGTAATTGACTTTCACTTGAGTTAATTACTTTTATTTAATTGCATTTGACTTTCAGTTGATTCAAAAAGATTTGTTTGAATGTGCTTGACTTTCATATGATTCAATTAGCATCGTTGAATGGATTTGACAATAATTTGATTCAAAAAGCTTTGTTTGACTTTCACTTAATTCAAATCGCTATTTTGAATGCATTTGAATTTCATTTGATTGAAAAAGCTTTGTTTGAATGTGTTTGATTTTCATTTGATTAAATTAGCTTTGTTTGAATGCGATTGACTTTCATTTGAATCAATTAGCTTTGTTTAATGCATTTGACTTTCATTTAATTCAAAAAGCTTTGTTTGAATGTGTTTGACTTTAATCCGGTTCAAATAGCTTTGTTTTTTACTTTCACTTGATTTAAATACCTTTTTTGAATGCGTTTGACTTTCATTTAATTCAAATAGCATTTCTTGAATGTGTTTGACTTTCATTTGGTTCAAATAGCTTTGTTTAAATGTGTTTGACTTTCATTTGATTCAATTAGCTATGCTTGAATGTGGTTAACTTTCAATTGAGTCAATTTGCTTTGTTGAATGCATTTGACTTTCATTTGATTAAAAAAAGTTTTGTTTGACAGTCATATGATTCAATTAGCCTTGTTGAATGCATTTGACAATCATTTGATTCAAAAAGCTTTGTTTGAATTCTTTGGAGTTTTACTTGATTTAATTAGCTTTTTTGAAAGCATTTGACTTTCATATGATTTAGTTAGCTTTGTTTGAATGTTTTTGACTTTCATTTGATGCAATTAGCTTTGTCTGAATGTGTTTGACTTTCGTTTGATTTAATTATCTTTTTTGAATGCATTAGACTTTCATTTGATTCAGATAGAATTGTTTGAATGTGTTTGACTTTCATTTGATTCAAATAGCTTTGTTTGAATGTGTTTGCCTTCCATTGGATTTAATTAGCTTTGTTTGAATGTGGTTGATTTTTAATTGATTCAATTTGATCTGTTGAATGGATTTGACAATCATTTGATTCAAAAAGCTTTGTTTGACTTTCACTTGATTCAAATCGCTATTTTGAATGCATTTGAATTTCATTTGATTGATAAAGCTTTGTTTGAATGTGTTTGATTTTCATTTGATTAAATTAGCTTTGTTTAAATGTGATTGACTTTCATTTGAATTAATTAGCTTTGTTTAATGCATTTGACTTTCATTTAATTCAAAAAGCTTTGTTTGAATGTGTTTGACTTTAATCTGATTCAAATAGCTTTGTTTTTTACTTTCACTTGATTTAAATACCTTTTTTGAATGCGTTTGACTTTCATTTAATTCAAATAGCATTTCTTGAATGTGTTTGACTTTCATTTGGTTCAAATAGCTTTGTTTAAATGTGTTTGACTTTCATTTGATTCAATTAGCTTTGCTTGAATGTGGTTAACTTTCAATTGAGTCAATTTGCTTTGTTGAATGCATTTGACTTTCATTTGATTTAAAAAAGTTTTGTTTGACAGTCATTTGATTCAATTAGCCTCGTTGAATGCATTTGACAATCATTTGATTCAAAAAGCTTTGTTTGAATTCTTTGGAGTTTTACTTGATTTAATTAGCTTTTTTGAAAGCATTTGACTTTCATATGATTAGTTAGCTTTGTTTTAATATTTTTGACTTTCATTTGATGCAATTAGCTTTGTCTGAATGTGTTTGACTTTCGTTTGATTTAATTATCTTTTTTGAATGCATTCGACTTTCATTTGATTCAGATAGCATTGTTTGAATGTGTTTGACTTTCATTTGATTCAAATAGCTTTGTTTGAATGTGTTTGCCTTCCATTGGATTTAATTAGCTTAGTTTGAATGTGGTTGACTTTTAATTGATTCAATTTGATCTGTTGAATGCATTTGACTTTCATTTGATTCAAAAAGATTTGTTTGAATGAGTTTGACTTTCATATGATTCAATTAGTATCGTTGAATGCATTTGACAATCATTTGATTCAAAAAGCTATGTTTGAATTTGTTTGACTTTCACTTGATTCAATTAGCTTTTTTGAACTCATTTGACTTTCTTTGGATTCAAAAAGCTTTGTTTGAATGTGTTTGATTTTCACTTGATTTAATTAGCTTTGTTTGAATGTGGTTAACTTTCATTTGAATCAATTAGCTTTGTTTAATGTGGTTGACTTTCATTTGATTCAATTAGGTTTGTTAGAATGCCATTGACTTTCGTTTGATTCAATTAGGTTTGTTAGAATGCTATTGACTTTCATTTGATTCAATTAGCTTTGTTAGAATGCCATTGAGTTTCATTTGGTTCAATAAGCTTTGTTGAATGCATATGACTTTCATTTGATTCAAAAAGCTTTGTTTGAATGTGTTTGACTTTCACTAGATTAAATTAGCATTTTTGAATGCATTTAACTTTTATTTAATTAAAAAAGCTTTGTCCAAATGTGTTTGACTTTCATTTGATGCAATTAGCTTTGTTTGAATGTGTTTGACTTTCATTTGATTCAATAAGCTTTGTTGAATGCATTTAACTTTCATTTGATTTAAAAAGCTTTGTTTAAATGTAATTGATTTTCACTTGATTTAATTACTTTTTTTTAATTGCATATGACTTTCAGTTGATTCAAAAAGATTTGTTTGAATGTGCTTGACTTTCATATGATTCAATAAGCATCGTTAAATGGATTTGACAATAATTTGATTCAAAAAGCTTTGTTTGACTTTCACTTGATTCAAATCGCTATTTTGAATGCATTTGAATTTCATTTGATTGAAAAAGCTTTGTTTGAATGTGTTTAATTTTTATTTAATTAAATTAGCTTTGTTTGAATGTGATTGAATTTCATTTGAATCAATTAGCTTTGTTTAATGCATTTGACTTTTATTTAATTCAAAAAGCTTTGTTTGAATGTGTTTGACTTTAATTTGATTCAAATAGCTTTGTTTGAATGATTTTGACTTTCACTTGATTTAAATACCTTTTTTGAGTGTGTTTGACTTTCATTTGATTCAAATAGCTTTGTTTGAATGTGTTTGCCTTCCATTGGATTTAATTAGCTTTGTTTGAATGTGGTTGAATTTTAATTGATTCAATTTGATCTTTTGAATGCATTTCACTTTCATTTGATTTAAAAAGATTTGTTTGAATGTGTTTGAATTTCATATGATTCAATTAGTATCGTTTAATGGATTTGACAATCATTTGATTCAAAAAGCTATGTTTGAATTTGTTTGACTTTCACTTGATTCAATTAGCTTTTTTGAACTCATTTGACTTTCTTTGGATTCAAAAAGCTTTGTTTGAATGTGTTTGAATTTCACTTGATTTAAATTATCTTTGTTTGAATGTAATTAACTTTCATTTGATTCAATTAGCTTTGTTTGAATGAGGTTGACTTTCATTTGATTCAATTAGGTTTGTTAGAATGGCATTGACTTTCGTTTTATTCAATTAGGTTTGTTAGAATGCCATTGACTTTCATTTGATTCAATTAGCTTTGTTGAATGCATAGACTTTCATTTGATTCAAAAAGCTTTGTTTGAATGTGTTTGACTTTCATTTGATTCAATTAGCATCGTTGAACGCATTTGACAGTCATTTGATTCAAAAAGCTTTGTTTGAATTACCTAGACTTTTACTTGATTCAATTAGCTTTTTTGAATGCATTTAACTTTCATTTGATTTAAAACGCTTTGTTTAAATGTAATTGACTTTCACTTGATTTAATTACTTTTATTTAATTGCATTTGACTTTCAGTTGATTCAAAAAGATTTGTTTGAATGTGCTTGACTTTCATATGATTCAATTAGCATCGTTGAATGGATTTGACAATCATTTAATTCAAAAAGCTTTGTTAGACTTTCACTTAATTCAAATCGCTATTTTGAATGCATTTGAATTTCATTTGATTGAAAAAGCTTTGTTTGAATGTGTTTGATTTTCATTTGATTAAATTAGCTTTGTTTGAATGTGTTTGCCTTCCATTGGATTTAATTAGCTTTGTTTGAATGTGTTTGACTTTTAATTGATTCAATTTGATCTGTTGAATGCATTTGACTTTCATTTGATTCAAAAAGATTTGTTTGAATGTGTTTGACTTTCATATGATTCAATTAGTATCGTTGAATGCATTTGACAATCTTTTGATTCAAAAAGCTATGTTTGAATTTGTTTGACTTTCACTTGATTCAATTAGCTTTTTTGAAATCATTTGACTTTCTTTTGATTCAAAAAGCTTTGTTTGAATGTGTTTGATTTTCACTTGATTTAATTAGCTTCGTTTGAATGTGGTTAACTTTCATTTGATTCAATTAGCTTTGTTTGAATGTGGTTGACTTTCATTTGATTCAATTAGGTTTGTTAGAATGCCATTGACTTTTGTTTGATTCAATTAGGTTTGTTAGAATGCTATAGACTTTCATTTGATTCAATTAGCTTTGTTAGAATGCCATTGAGTTTCATTTGATTCAATTAGCTTTATTGAATGCATATGACTTTCATTTGATTCAAAAAGCTTTGTTTGAATGTGTTTGACTTCCATTTGATTCAATTAGCATCATTGAACGCATTTGAAAGTCATTTTATTCAAAAAGCTTTGTTTGAATTACTTAGACTTTCACTTGATTCAAATAGCTTTGTTTGAATGTTTGTGACTTTCACTTGATTTAAATACATTTTTTGAATGCGTTTGACTTTCATTTGATTCAAAAAGCTTTGTTTGAATGTGTTTGACTTTCATTTGGTTCAAATAGCTTTGTTTAAATGTGTTTGACTTTCATTTGATTCAAATAGCTTTGCTTGAATGTGGTTAACTTTCAATTGAGTCAATTTGCTTTGTTGAATGCATTTGCCTTTCATTTGATTCAAAAAGTTTTGTTTGACTGTCATATGATTCAATTAGCCTCGTTGAATGCATTTGACAATCATTTGATTCAAAAAGCTTTGTTTGAATTCTTTGGACTTTTAGTTGATTCAATTAGCTTTTTTGAAAGCATTTGACTTTCATATGATTTAATTAGCTTTGTTTGAATGTTTTTGACTTTCATTTGATGCAATTAGCTTTGTCTGAATGTGTTTGACTTTCGTTTGATTTAATTATCTTTTTTGAATGCATTTGACTTTCATTTGATTCAGATAGCATTGTTTGAATGTGTTTGACTTTCATTTGATTCAAATAGCTTTGTTTGAATGTGTTTTCCTTCCACTGGATTTAATTAGCTTTGTTTGAATGTGGTTGAGTTTTAATTGATTCAATTTGATCTTTTTAATGCATTTGACTTTCATTTGATTCAAAAAGATTTGTTTGAATGTGTTTGACTTTCATATGATTCAATTAGTATCGTTGAATGCATTTGACAATCATTTGATTCAAAAAGCTATGTTTGAATTTGTTTGACTTTCACTTGATTCAATTAGCTTTTTTGAACTCATTTGACATTCTTTGGATTTAAAAAGCTTTGTTTGAATGTGTTTGATATTCACTTGATTTAAATTAGCTTTGTTTGAATGTGGTTAACTTTCATTTGATTCAATTAGCTTTGTTTGAATGTGGTTGACTTTCATTTGATTCAATTAGGTTTATTAGAATGCCATTGACTTTCGTTTGATTCAATTAGGTTTGTTAGAATGCCATTGACTTTCATTTGATTCAATTAGCTTTGTTGAATGCATAGATTTTCATTTGATTCAAAAAGCTTTGTTTGAATGTGTTTGACTTTCATTTGATTCAATTAGCATCGTTGAACGCATTTGACAGTCATTTGATTCAAAAAGCTTTGTTTGAATTACCTAGACTTTCACTTGGTTCAATTAGCTTTTTTGAATGCATTTAACTTTCATTTGATTTAAAAAGCTTTGTTTAAATGGAATTGACTTTCACTTGATTTTATTACTTTTATTTAATTGCATTTGACTTTCAGTTGATTCAAAAAGATTTGTTTGAATGTGCTTGACTTTCATATGATTCAATTAGCATCGTTGAATGGATTTGACAATCATTTGATTCAAAAAGCTTTGTTAGACTTTCACTTAATTCAAATCGCTATTTAGAATGCATTTGAATTTCATTTGATTGAAAAAGCTTTTTTTGAATGTGTTTGATTTTCATTTGATTAAATTAGCTTTGTTTGAATGTGATTGACTTTCATTTGAATCAATTAGCTTTGTTTGAATGTGTTTGCCTTCCATTGGATTTAATTAGCTTTGTTAGAATGTGGTTGACTTTTAATTGATTCAGTTTGATCTGTTGAATGCATTTGACTTTCATTTGATTCAAAAAGATTTGTTTGAATGTGTTTGACTTTCATATGATTCAATTAGTATCTTTGAATGCATTTGATTATCATTTGATTCAAAAAGCTATAGTTGAATTTGTTTGACTTTCACTTGATTCAATTAGCTTTTTTGAAATCATTTGACTTTCTTTTGATTTAAAAAGCTTTGTTTGAATGTGTTTGATTTTCACTTGATTTAATTAGCTTCGTTTGAATGTGGTTAACTTTCATTTGATTCAATTAGCTTTGTTTGAATGTGGTTGACTTTCATTTGATTCAATTAGGTTTGTTAGAATGCCATTGACTTTCGTTTGATTCAATTAGGTTTGTTAGAATGCTATTGACTTTCATTTGATTCAAAAAGCTTTGTTTGAATGTGCTTGACTTTCATATGATTCAATTAGCATCGTTGAATGGATTTGACCACCATTTGATTCAAAAAGCTTTGTTTGACTTTTACTTAATTCAAATCGCTATTTTGAATGCATTTTAATTTCATTTGATTGAAAAAGCTTTGTTTGAATGTGTTTGATTTTCATTTGATTAAATTAGCTTTGTTTGAATGTGATTGACTTTCATTTGAATCAATTAGCTTTGTTTAATGCATTTGACTTTCATTTAATTCAAAAAGCTTTGTTTGAATGTGTTTGACTTTAATCTGATTCAAATAGCTTTGTTTTTTACTTTCACTTGATTTAAATACCTTTTTTGAATGCGTTTGACTTTCATTTGATTCAATTAGCTTTGTTAGAATGCCATTGAGTTTCATTTGATTCAATTAGCTTTATTGAATGCATATGACTTTCATTTGATTCAAAAAGCTTTGTTTGAATGTGTTTGTCTTCCATTTGATTCAATTAGCATCATTGAACGCATTTGACAGTCATTTTATTCAAAAAGCTTTGTTTGAATTACTTAGACTTTCACTTGATTCAATTAGGTTTTTTGAATGCATTTAACTTTTATTTGATTCAAAAAGCTTTGTTTGAATGTGATTGACTTTCATTTGAATCAATTAGCTTTGTTTAATGCATTTGACTTTCATTTAATTCAAAAAGCTTTGTTTGAATGTGTTTGACTTTAATTTGATTCAAATAGCATTGTTTGAATGTTTTTGACTTTCACTTGATTTAAATACCTTTTTTGAATGCGTTTGACTTTCATTTGATTCAAATAGCATTTCTTGAATGTGTTTCACTTTCATTTGGTTCAAATAGCTTTGTTTAAATGTGTTTCACTTTCATTTGATTCAATTAGCTTTGCTTGAATGTGGTTAACTTTCAATTGAGTCAATTTGCTTTGTTGAATGCATTTGACTTTCATTTGATTCAAAAAGTTTTGTTTGACTGTCATATGATTCAATTAGCATCGTTGAATGCATTTGACAATCATTTGATTCAAAAAGCTTTGTTTGAATTCTTTGGACTTTTAGTTGATTCAATTAGCTTTTTTGAAAGCATTTGACTTTCATATGATTTAATTAGCTTTGTTTGAATGTTTTTGACTTTCATTTGATGCAATTAGCTTTGTCTGAATGTGTTTGACTTTCGTTTGATTTAATTATCTTTTTTGAATGCATTTGACTTTCATTTGATTCAGATAGCATTGTTTGAATGTGTTTGACTTTCATTTGATTCAAATAGCTTTGTTTGAATGTGTTTGCCTTCCATTGGATTTAATTAGCTTTGTTTGAATGTGGTTGACTTTTAATTGATTCAATTTGATCTGTTGAATGCATTTGACTTTCATTTGATTCAAAAAGATTTGTTTGAATGAGTTTGACTTTCATATGATTCAATTAGTATCGTTGAATGCATTTGACAATCATTTGATTCAAAAAGCTATGTTTGAATTTGTTTGACTTTCACTTGATTCAATTAGCTTTTTTTGAACTCATTTGACTTTCTTTGGATTTAAAAAGCTTTGTTTGAATGTGTTTGATATTCACTTGATTTAAATTAGCTTTGTTTGAATGTGGTTAACTTTCATTTGATTCAATTAGCTTTGTTTGAATGTGGTTGACTTTCATTTGATTCAATTAGGTTTGTTAGAATGCCATTGACTTTCGTTTGATTCAATTAGGTTTGTTAGAATGCCATTGACTTTCATTTGATTCAATTAGCTTTGTTGAATGCATATGACTTTCATTTGATTCAAAAAGCTTTGTTTGAATGTGTTTGACTTTCATTTGATTCAATTAGCATCGTTGAACGCATTTGACAATCATTTGATTTAAAAAGCTTTGTTTGAATTACCTAGACTTTCACTTGATTCAATTAGCTTTTTTGAATGCATTTAACTTTCATTTGATTTAAAAAGCTTTGTTTAAATGTAATTGACTTTCACTTGATTTAATTACTTTTATTTAATTGCATTTGACTTTCAGTTGATTCAAAAAGATTTGTTTGAATGTGCTTGACTTTCATATGATTCAATTAGCATCGTTGAATGGATTTGACAATCATTTGATTCAAAAAGCTTTGTTTGACTTTTACTTAATTCAAATCGCTATTTTGAATGCATTTGAATTTCATTTGATTGAAAAAGCTTTGTTTGAATGTGTTTGATTTTCATTTGATTAAATTAGCTTTGTTTGAATGTGATTGACTTTCATTTGAATCAATTAGCTTTGTTTAATGCATTTGACTTTCATTTAATTCAAAAAGCTTTGTTTGAATGTGTTTGACTTTAATCCGGTTCAAATAGATTTGTTTTTTA
Organism: Chenopodium quinoa; assembly: GCF_001683475.1. NCBI lineage: Eukaryota > Viridiplantae > Streptophyta > Magnoliopsida > Caryophyllales > Amaranthaceae > Chenopodium > Chenopodium quinoa. The sequence continues at coordinate 27,839 of NW_018743534.1, read as the reverse complement.
CTTTCACTTGATTTAATTACCTTTTTTGAATGCGTTAGACTTTCATTTAATTCAAATAGCATTTCTTGAATGTGTTTGACTTTCATTTGGTTCAAATAGCTTTGTTTAAATGTGTTTGACTTTCATTTGATTCAATTAGCTATGCTTGAATGTGGTTAACTTTCAATTGAGTCAATTTGCTTTGTTGAATGCATTTGACTTTCATTTGATTAAAAAAAGTTTTGTTTGACAGTCATATGATTCAATTAGCCTTGTTGAATGCATTTGACAATCATTTGATTCAAAAAGCTTTGTTTGAATTCTTTGGAGTTTTACTTGATTTAATTAGCTTTTTTGAAAGCATTTGACTTTCATATGATTTAGTTAGCTTTGTTTGAATGTTTTTGACTTTCATTTGATGCAATTAGCTTTGTCTGAATGTGTTTGACTTTCGTTTCATTTAATTATCTTTTTTGAATGCATTAGACTTTCAATTGATTCAGATAGAATTGTTTGAATGTGTTTGACTTTCATTTGATTCAAATAGCTTTGTTTGAATGTGTTTGCCTTCCATTGGATTTAATTAGCTTTGTTTGAATGTGGTTGATTTTTAATTGATTCAATTTGATCTGTTGAATGCATTTGACTTTCATTTGATTCAAAAAGATTTGTTTGAATGAGTTTGACTTTCATATGATTTAATTAGTATCGTTGAATGCATTTGACAATCATTTGATTCAAAAAGCTATGTTTGAATTTGTTTGACTTTCACTTGATTCAATTAGCTTTTTTGAAATCATTTGACTTTCTTTTGATTCAAAAACCTTTGTTTGAATGTGTTTGATTTTCACTTGATTTAATTAGCTTTGTTTGAATGTGGTTAACTTTCATTTGATTCAATTAGCTTTGTTTGAATGTGGTTGACTTTCATTTGATTCAATTAGGTTTGTTAGAATGCCATTGACTTTCGTTTGATTCAATTAGGTTTGTTAGAATGCTATTGACTTTCATTTGATTCAATTAGCTTTGTTAGAATGCCATTGAGTTTCATTTGATTCAATTAGCTTTGTTGAATGCATATGACTTTCATTTGATTCAAAAAGCTTTGTTTGAATGTGTTTGACTTCCATTTGATTCAATTAGCATCATTGAACGCATTTGACAATCATTTTATTCAAAAAGCTTTGTTTGAATTAGTTAGACTTTCACTTGATTCAATTAGCTTTTTTGAATGCATTTAATTTTTATTTGATTCAAAAAGCTTTGTTCGAATGTGTTTGACTTTCATTTGATTCAATTAGCTTTGTGGGAATGCACTTGACAATCACTTAATTAAAAAAGCTTTGTTTGAATGTGTTTGACTTTCACTAGATTAAATTAGCTTTTTTGAATGCATTTAACTTTTATTTAATTAAAAAAGCTTTGTCTAAATGTGTTTGACTTTCTTTGATGCAATTAGCTTTGTTTGAATGTGTTTGACTTTCATTTGATTCAATAAGCTTTGTTGAATGCATTTAACTTTCATTTGATTTAAAAAGCTTTGTTTAAATGTGTTTGACTTTCACTTGATTTAATTACTTTTTTTAATTGCATATGACTTTCAGTTGATACAAAAAGATTTGTTTGAATGTGCTTGACTTTCATATGATTCAATAAGCATCGTTGAATGAATTTGACAATAATTTGATTCAAAAAGCTTTGTTTGACTTTCACTTGATTCAAATCGCTATTTTGAATGCATTTGAATTTCATTTGATTGAAAAAGCTTTGTTTGAATGTGTTTGATTTTTATTTAATTAAATTAGCTTTGTTTGAATGTGATTGAATTTCATTTGAATCAATTAGCTTTGTTTAATGCATTTGACTTTTATTTAATTCAAAAAGCTTTGTTTGAATGTGTTTGACATTAATTTGATTCAAATAGCTTTGTTTGAATGATTTTGACTTTCACTTGATTTAAATACCTTTTTTGAGTGAGTTTGACTTTCATTTGATTCAAATAGCTTTGTTTGAATGTGTTTGCCTTCCATTGGATTTAATTAGCTTTGTTTGAATGTGGTTGAATTTTAATTGATTCAATTTGATCTTTTGAATGCATTTCACTTTCATTTGATTCAAAAAGATTTGTTTGAATGTGTTTTACTTTCATATGATTCAATTATTGTCGTTGAATGGATTTGACAATCATTTGATTCAAAAAGCTATGTTTGAATTTGTTTGACTTTCACTTGATTCAATTAGCTTTTTTGAACTCATTTGACTTTCTTTGGATTCAAAAAGCTTTGTTTGAATGTTTTTGAATTTCACTTGATTTAAATTTTCTTTGTTTGAATGTAATTAACTTTCATTTGATTCAATTATCTTTGTTTGAATGTGGTTGACCTTCATTTGATTCAATTAGGTTTGTTAGAATGGCATTGACTTTCGTTTGATTCAATTAGGTTTGTTAGAATGCCATTGACTTTCATTTGATTCAATTAGCTTTGTTGAATGCATATGACTTTCATTTGATTCAAAAAGCTTTGTTTGAATGTGTTTGACTTTCATTTGATTCAATTAGCATCGTTGAACGCATTTGACAGTCATTTGATTCAAAAATCTTTGTTTGAATTACCTAGACTTTCACTTGATTCAATTAGCTTTTTTGAATGCATTTAACTTTCATTTGATTTAAAAAGCTTTGTTTAAATGTAATTGACTTTCACTTGATTAAATTACTTTTATTTAATTGCATTTGACTTTCAGTTGATTCAAAAAAATTTGTTTGAATGTGCTTGACTTTCATATGATTCAATTAGCATCGTTGAATGGATTTGACAATCATTTGATTCAAAAAGCTTTGTTAGACTTTCACTTAATTCAAATCGCTATTTTGAAGGCATTTGAATTTCATTTGATTGAAAAAGCTTTGTTTGAATGTGTTTGATTTTCATTTGATTAAATTAGCTTTGTTTGAATGTGATTGACTTTCATTTGAATCAATTAGCTTTGTTTTAATGTGTTTGCCTTCCATTCGATTTAATTAGCTTTGTTTTAATGTGGTTGACTTTTAATTGATTCAATTTGATCTGTTGAATGCATTTGACTTTCATTTGATTCAAAAAGATTTGTTTGAATGTGTTTGACTTTCATTTGATTCAATTAGGTTTGTTAGAATGCCATTGACTTTCGTTTGATTCAATTAGGTTTGTTATAATGCTATTGACTTTCATTTGATTCAATTAGCTTTGTTAGAATGCCATTGAGTTTCATTTGATTCAATTAGCTTTGTGGGATTGCACTTGACAATCACTTAATTAAAAAAGCTTTGTTTGAATGTGTTTGACTTTCACTAGATTAAATTAGCTTTTTTGAATGCATTTAACTTTTATTTAATTAAAAAAGCTTTGTCCAAATGTGTTTGACTGTCATTTGATGCAATTAGCTTTGTTTGAAAGTGTTTGACTTTCATTTGATTCAATAAGCTTTGTTGAATGCATTTAACTTTCATTTGATTTAAAAAGCTTTGTTTAAATGTGTTTGACTTTCACTTGATTTAATTACTTTTTTTAATTGCATATGACTTTCAGTTGATTCAAAAAGATTTGTTTGAATGTGCTTGACTTTCATATGATTCAATAAGCATCGTTGAATGGATTTGACAATAATTTGATTCAAAAAGCTTTGTTTGACTTTCACTTGATTCAAATCGCTATTTTGAGTGCATTTGAATTTCATTTGATTGAAAAAGCTTTGTTTGAATGTGTTTGATTTTTTATTTAATTAAATTAGCTTTGTTTGAATGTGATTGAATTTCATTTGAATCAATTAGCTTTGTTTAATGCATTTGACTTTTATTTAATTCAAAAAGCTTTTTTTGAATGTGTTTGACTTTAATTTGATTCAAATAGCTTTGTTTGAATGATTTTGACTTTCACTTGATTTAAATACCTTTTTTGAGTGAGTTTGACTTTCATTTGATTCAAATAGCTTTGTTTGAATGTGTTTGCCTTCCATTGGATTTAATTAGCTTTGTTTGAATGTGGTTGAATTTTAATTGATTCAATTTGATCTTTTGAATGCATTTCACTTTCATTTGATTCAAAAAGATTTGTTTGAATGTGTTTGACTTTCATATGATTCAATTAGTATCGTTGAATGGATTTGACAATCATTTGATTCAAAAAGCTATGTTTGAATTTGTTTGACTTTCACTTGATTCATTTAGCTTTTTTGAAATCATTTGACTTTCTTTGGATTCAAAAAGCTTTGTTTGAATGTGTTTGAATTTCTCTTGATTTAAATTATCTTTGTTTGAATGTAATTAACTTTCATTTGATTCAATTAGCTTTGTTTGAATGTGGTTGACTTTCATTTGATTAAATTAGGTTTGTTAGAATGGCATTGACTTTCGTTTGATTCAATTAGGTTTGTTAGAATTCCATTGACTTTCATTTGATTCAATTAGCTTTGTTGAATGTATATGACTTTCATTTGATTCAAAAAGCTTTGTTTGAATGTGTTTGACTTTCATTTGATTCAATTAGCATCGTTGAACGCATTTGACAGTCATTTGATTCAAAAAGCTTTGTTTGAATTACCTAGACTTTCACTTGATTCAATTAGCTTTTTTGAATGCATTTAACTTTCATTTGATTTAAAAAGCTTTGTTTAAATGTAATTGACTTTCACTTGATTTAATTACTTTTATTTAATTGCATTTGACTTTCAGTTGATTCAAAAAGATTTGTTTGAATGTGCTTGACTTTCATATGATTCAATTAGCATCGTTGAATGGATTTGACAATCATTTGATTCAAAAAGCTTTGTTTGACTTTCACTTAATTCAAATCGCTATTTTGAATGCATTTGAATTTCATTTGATTGAAAAAGCTTTGTTTGAATGTGTTTGATTTTCATTTGATTAAATTAGCTTTGTTTGAATGTGATTGACTTTCATTTGAATCAATTAGCTTTGTTTGAATGTGTTTGCCTTCCATTGGATTTAATTAGCTTTGTTTGAATGTGGTTGACTTTTAATTGATTCAATTTGATCTGTTGAATGCATTTGACTTTCATTTGATTCAAAAAGATTTGTTTGAATGTGTTTGACTTTCATATGATTCAATTAGTATCGTTGAATGCATTTGACAATCATTTGATTCAAAAAGCTATGTTTGAATTTGTTTGACTTTCACTTGATTCAATTAGCTTTTTTGAAATCATTTGACTTTCTTTTGATTTAAAAAGCTTTGTTTGAATGTGTTTGATTTTCACTTGATTTAATTAGCTTCGTTTGAATGTGGTTAACTATCATTTGATTCAATTAGCTTTGTTTGAATGTGGTTGACTTTCATTTGGTTCAATTAGGTTTGTTAGAATGCCATTGACTTTCGTTTGATTCAATTAGGTTTGTTAGAATGCTATTGACTTTCATTTGATTCAATTAGCTTTGTTAGAATGCCAATGAGTTTCATTTTATTCAATTAGCTTTGTTCAATGCATATGACTTTCATTTGATTCAAAAAGCTTTGTTTGAATGTGTTTGACTTCCATTTGATTCAATTAGCATCATTGAACGCATTTGACAGTCATTTTATTCAAAAAGCTTTGTTTGAATTACTTAGACTTTCACTTGATTCAATTAGCTTTTTTGAATGCATTTAACTTTTATATGATTCAAAAAGCTTTGTTCGAATGTGTTTGACTTTCATTTGATTCAATTAGCTTTGTGGGATTGCACTTGACAATCACTTAATTAAAAAAGCTTTGTTTGAATGTGTTTGACTTTCACTAGATTAAATTAGCTTTTTTGAATGCATTTAACTTTTATTTAATTAAAAAAGCTTTGTCCAAATGTGTTTGACTTTCATTTGATGCAATTAGCTTTGTTTGAATGTGTTTGACTTTCATTTGATTCAATTAGCTTTTTTGAATGCATTTAACTTTCATTTGATTTAAAAAGCTTTGTTTAAATGTAATTGACTTTCACTTGATTTAATTACTTTTTTTTAATTGCATTTGACTTTCAGTTGATTCAAAAAGATTTGTTTGAATGTGCTTGACTTTCATACGATTCAATTAGCATTGTTGAACGGATTTGACAATCATTTGATTCAAAAAGCTTTGTTTGACTTTCACTTGATTCAAATCGCTATTTTGAATGCATTTGAATTTCATTTGATTGAAAAAGCTTTGTTTGAATGTGTTTGATTTTTATTTAATTAAATTAGCTTTGTTTGAATGTGATTGAATTTCATTTGAATCAATTAGCTTTGTTTAATGCATTTGACTTTTATTTAATTCAAAAAGCTTTGTTTGAATGTGTTTGACATTAATTTGATTCAAATAGCTTTGTTTGAATGATTTTGACTTTCACTTGATTTAAATACCTTTTTTGAGTGAGTTTGACTTTCATTTGATTCAAATAGCTTTGTTTGAATGTGTTTGCCTTCCATTGGATTTAATTAGCTTTGTTTGAATGTGGTTGAATTTTAATTGATTCAATTTGATCTTTTGAATGCATTTCACTTTCATTTGATTCAAAAAGATTTGTTTGAATGTGTTTTACTTTCATATGATTCAATTATTGTCGTTGAATGGATTTGACAATCATTTGATTCAAAAAGCTATGTTAGAATTTGTTTGACTTTCACTTTATTCAATTAGCTTTTTTGAACTCATTTGACTTTCTTTGGATTCAAAAAGCTTTGTTTGAATGTTTTTGAATTTCACTTGATTTAAATTTTCTTTGTTTGAATGTAATTAACTTTCATTTGATTCAATTATCTTTGTTTGAATGTGGTTGACCTTCATTTGATTCAATTAGGTTTGTTAGAATGGCATTGACTTTCGTTTGATTCAATTAGGTTTGTTAGAATGCCATTGACATTCATTTGATTCAATTAGCTTTGTTGAATGCATATGACTTTCATTTGATTCAAAAAGCTTTGTTTGAATGTGTTTGACTTTCATTTGATTCAATTAGCATCGTTGAACGCATTTGACAGTCATTTGATTCAAAAATCTTTGTTTGAATTACCTAGACTTTCACTTGATTCAATTAGCTTTTTTGAATGCATTTAACTTTCATTTGATTTAAAAAGCTTTGTTTAAATGTAATTGACTTTCACTTGATTTAATTACTTTTATTTAATTGCATTTGACTTTCAGTTGATTCAAAAAGATTTGTTTGAATGTGCTTGACTTTCATATGATTCAACTAGCATCGTTGAATGGATTTGACAATCATTTGATTCAAAAATCTTTGTTTGACTTTCACTTAATTCAAATCGCTATTTTGAATGCATTTGAATTTCATTTAATTGAAAAAGCTTTGTTTGAATGTGTTTGATTTTCATTTGATTAAATTAGCTTTGTTTGAATGTGATTGACTTTCATTTGAATCAATTAGCTTTGTTTGAATGTGTTTGCCTTCCATTGGATTTAATTAGCTTTGTTTGAATGTTGTTGACTTTTAATTGATTCAATTTGATCTGTTGAATGCATTTGACTTTCATTTGATTCAAAAAGATTTGTTTGAATGTGTTTGACTTTCATATGATTCAATTAGTATCGTTGAATGCATTTGACAATCATTTGATTCAAAAAGCTATGTTTAAATTTGTTTGACTTTCACTTGATTCAATTAGCTTTTTTGAAATCATTTGACATTCTTTTGATTCAAAAAGCTTTGTTTGAATGTGTTTGATTTTCACTTGATTTAATTAGCTTCGTTTGAATGTGGTTAACTTTCATTTGATTCAATTAGCTTTGTTTGAATGTGGTTGACTTTCATTTGATTCAATTAGGTTTGTTAGAATGCCATTGACTTTCGTTTGATTCAATTAGGTTTGTTATAATGCTATTGACTTTCATTTGATTCAATTAGCTTTGTTAGAATGCCATTGAGTTTCATTTGATTCAATTAGCTTTGTTGAATGCATATGACTTTCATTTGATTCAAAAAGCTTTGTTTGAATGTGTTTGACTTCCATTTGATTCAATTAGCATCATTGAACGCATTTGACAGTCATTTTATTCAAAAAACTTTGTTTGAATTACTTAGACTTTCACTTGATTCAATTAGGTTTTTTAGAATGCATTTAACTTTTATTTGATTCAAAAAGCTTTGTTCGAATGTGTTTGACATTCATTTGATTCAATTAGCTTTGTGGGATTGCACTTGACAATCACTTAATTAAAAAAGCTTTGTTTGAATGTGTTTGACTTTCACTAGATTAAATTAGCTTTTTTGAATGCATTTAACTTTTATTTAATTAAAAAAGCTTTGTCCAAATGTGTTTGACTTTCATTTGATGCAATTAGCTTTGTTTGAATGTGTTTGACTTTCATTTGATTCAATAAGCTTTGTTGAATGCATTTAACTTTCATTTGATTTAAAAAGCTTTGTTTAAATGTGTTTGACTTTCACTTGATTTAATTACTTTTTTTTAATTGCATATGACTTTCAGTTGATTCAAAAAGATTTGTTTGAATGTGCTTGACTTTCATATGATTCAATAAGCATCGTTGAATGGATTTGACAATAATTTGATTCAAAAAGCTTTGTTTGACTTTCACTTGATTCAAATCGCTATTTTGAATGCATTTGAATTTCATTTGATTGAAAAAGCTTTGACTGAATGTGTTTGATTTTTATTTAATTAAATTAGCTTTGTTTGAATGTGATTGAATTTCATTTGAATCAATTAGCTTTGTTTAATGCATTTGACTTTTATTTAATTCAAAAAGCTTTGTTTGAATGTGTTTGACTTTAATTTGATTCAAATAGCTTTGTTTGAATGATTTTGACTTTCACTTGATTTAAATACCTTTTTTGAGTGTGTTTGACTTTCATTTGATTCAAATAGCTTTGTTTGAATGTGTTTGCCTTCCATTGGATTTAATTAGCTTTGTTTGAATGTGGTTGAATTTTAATTGATTCAATTTGATCTTTTGAATGCATTTCACTTTCATTTGATTCAAAAAGATTTGTTTGAATGTGTTTGACTTTCATATGATTCAATTAGTATCGTTGAATGGATTTGACAATCATTTGATTCAAAAAGCTATGTTTGAATTTGTTTGACTTTCACTTGATTCATTTAGCTTTTTTGAAATCATTTGACTTTCTTTGGATTCAAAAAGCTTTGTTTGAATGTGTTTGAATTTCTCTTGATTTAAATTATCTTTGTTTGAATGTAATTAACTTTTATTTGATTCAATTAGCTTTGTTTGAATGTGGTTGACTTTTATTTGATTCAATTAGGTTTGTTAGAATGGCATTGACTTTCGTTTGATTCAATTAGGTTTGTTAGAATGCCATTGACTTTCATTTGATTCAATTAGCTTTGTTGAATGTATATGACTTTCATTTGATTCAAAAAGCTTTGTTTGAATGTGTTTGACTTTCATTTGATTCAATTAGCATCGTTGAACGCATTTGACAGTCATTTGATTCAAAAAGCTTTGTTTGAATTACCTAGACTTTCACTTGATTCAATTAGCTTTTTTGAATGCATTTAACTTTCATTTGATTTAAAAAGCTTTGTTTAAATGTAATTGACTTTCACTTGATTTAATTACTTTTATTTAATTGCATTTGACTTTCAGTTGATTCAAAAAGATTTGTTTGAATGTGCTTGACTTTCATATGATTCAATTAGCATCGTTGAATGGATTTGACAATCATTTGATTCAAAAAGCTTTGTTTGACTTTCACTTAATTCAAATCGCTATTTTGAATGCATTTGAATTTCATTTGATTGAAAAAGCTTTGTTTGAATGTGTTTGATTTTCATTTGATTAAATTAGCTTTGTTTGAATGTGATTGACTTTCATTTGAATCAATTAACTTTGTTTGAATGTGTTTGCCTTCCATTGGATTTAATTAGCTTTGTTTGAATGTGGTTGACTTTTAATTGATTCAATTTGATCTGTTGAATGCATTTGACTTTCATTTGATTCAAAAAGATTTGTTTGAATGTGTTTGACTTTCATATGATTCAATTAGTATCGTTGAATGCATTTGACAATCATTTGATTCAAAAAGCTATGTTTGAATTTGTTTGACTTTCACTTGATTCAATTAGCTTTTTTGAAATCATTTGACTTTCTTTTCATTCAAAAAGCTTTGTTTGAATGTGTTTGATTTTCACTTGATTTAATTAGCTTCGTTTGAATGTGGTTAACTTTCATTTGATTCAATTAGCTTTGTTTGAATGTGGTTGAATTTCATTTGGTTCAATTAGGTTTGTTAGAATGCCATTGACTTTCGTTTGATTCAATTAGGTTTGTTAGAATGCTATTGACTTTCATTTGATTCAATTAGCTTTGTTAGAATGCCATTGAGTTTCATTTGATTCAATTAGCTTTGTTGAATGCATATGACTTTCATTTGATTCAAAAAGCTTTGTTTGAATGTGTTTGACTTCCATTTGATTCAATTAGCGTCATTGAACGCATTTGACAGTCATTTTATTCAAAAAGCTTTGTTTGAATTACTTAGACTTTCACTTGATTCAATTAGCTTTTTTGAATGCATTTAACTTTTATTTGATTCAAAAAGCTTTGTTCGAATGTGTTTGACTTTCATTTGATTCAATTAGCTTTGTGGGATTGCACTTGACAATCACTTAATTAAAAAAGCTTTGTTTGAATGTGTTTGACTTTCACTAGATTAAATTAGCTCTTTTGAATGCATTTAACTTTTATTTAATTAAAAAAGCTTTGTCCAAATGTGTTTGACTTTCATTTGATGCAATTAGCTTTGTTTGAATGTGTTTGACTTTCATTTGATTCAATAAGCTTTGTTTGAATGTGTTTGATTTTCACTTGATTTAATTAGCTTCGTTTGAATGTGGTTAACATTCATTTGATTCAATTAGCTTTGTTTGAATGCGGTTGACTTTCATTTGATTCAATTAGGTTTGTTAGAATGCCTTTGACTTTCGTTTGATTCAATTAGGTTTGTTATAATGCTATTGACTTTCATTTGATTCAATTAGCTTTGTTAGAATGCCATTGAGTTTCATTTGATTCAATTAGCTTTGTTGAATGCATATGACTTTCATTTGATTCAAAAAGCTTTGTTTGAATGTGTTTGACTTCCATTTGATTCAATTAGCATCATTGAACGCATTTGACAGTCATTTTATTCAAAAAACTTTGTTTGAATTACTTAGACTTTCACTTGATTCAATTAGGTTTTTTAGAATGCATTTAACTTTTATTTGATTCAAAAAGCTTTGTTCGAATGTGTTTGACATTCATTTGATTCAATTAGCTTTGTGGGATTACACTTGACAATCACTTAATTAAAAAAGCTTTGTTTGAATGTGTTTGACTTTCACTAGATTAAATTAGCTTTTTTGAATGCATTTAACTTTTATTTAATTAAAAAAGCTTTGTCCAAATGTGTTTGACTTTCATTTGATGCAATTAGCTTTGTTTGAATGTGTTTGACTTTCATTTGATTCAATAAGCTTTGTTGAATGCATTTAACTTTCATTTGATTTAAAAAGCTTTGTTTAAATGTGTTTGACTTTCACTTGATTTAATTACTTTTTTTTAATTGCATATGACTTTCAGTTGATTCAAAAAGATTTGTTTGAATGTGCTTGACTTTCATATGATTCAATAAGCATCGTTGAATGGATTTGACAATAATTTGATTCAAAAAGCTTTGTTTGACTTTCACTTGATTCAAATCGCTATTTTGAATGCATTTGAATTTCATTTGATTGAAAAAGCTTTGACTGAATGTGTTTGATTTTTATTTAATTAAATTAGCTTTGTTTGAATGTGATTGAATTTCATTTGAATCAATTAGCTTTGTTTAATGCATTTGACTTTTGTTTAATTCAAAAAGCTTTGTTTGAATGTGTTTGACTTTAATTTGATTCAAATAGCTTTGTTTGAATGATTTTGACTTTCACTTGATTTAAATACCTTTTTTGAGTGTGTTTGACTTTCATTTGATTCAAATAGCTTTGTTTGAATGTGTTTGCCTTCCATTGGATTTAATTAGCTTTGTTTGAATGTGGTTGAATTTTAATTGATTCAATTTGATCTTTTGAATGCATTTCACTTTCATTTGATTCAAAAAGATTTGTTTGAATGTGTTTGACTTTCATATGATTCAATTAGTATCGTTGAATGGATTTGACAATCATTTGATTCAAAAAGCTATGTTTGAATTTGTTTGACTTTCACTTGATTTATTTAGCTTTTTTGAAATCATTTGACTTTCTTTGGATTCAAAAAGCTTTGTTTGAATGTGTTTGAATTTCTCTTGATTTAAATTATCTTTGTTTGAATGTAATTAACTTTTATTTGATTCAATTAGCTTTGTTTGAATGTGGTTGACTTTTATTTGATTCAATTAGGTTTTTTAGAATGGCATTGACTTTCGTTTGATTCAATTAGGTTTGTTAGAATGCCATTGACTTTCATTTGATTCAATTAGCTTTGTTGAATGTATATGACTTTCATTTGATTCAAAAAGCTTTGTTTGAATATGTTTGACTTTCATTTGATTCAATTAGCATCGTTGAACGCATTTGACAGTCATTTGATTCAAAAAGCTTTGTTTGAATTACCTAGACTTTCACTTGATTCAATTAGCTTTTTTGAATGCATTTAACTTTCATTTGATTTAAAAAGCTTTGTTTAAATGTAATTGACTTTCACTTGATTTAATTACTTTTATTTAATTGCATTTGACTTTCAGTTGATTCAAAAAGATTTGTTTGAATGTGCTTGACTTTCATATGATTCAATTAGCATCGTTGAATGGATTTGACAATCATTTGATTCAAAAAGCTTTGTTTGACTTTCACTTAATTCAAATCGCTATTTTGAATGCATTTGAATTTCATTTGATTGAAAAAGCTTTGTTTGAATGTGTTTGATTTTCATTTGATTAAATTAGCTTTGTTTGAATGTGATTGACTTTCATTTGAATCAATTAACTTTGTTTGAATGTGTTTGCCTTCCATTGGATTTAATTAGCTTTGTTTGAATGTGGTTGACTTTTAATTGATTCAATTTGATCTGTTGAATGCATTTGACTTTCATTTGATTCAAAAAGATTTGTTTGAATGTGTTTGACTTTCATATGATTCAATTAGTATCGTTGAATGCATTTGACAATCATTTGATTCAAAAAGCTATGTTTGAATTTGTTTGACTTTCACTTGATTCAATTAGCTTTTTTGAAATCATTTGACTTTCTTTTGATTCAAAAAGCTTTGTTTGAATGTGTTTGATTTTCACTTGATTTAATTAGCTTCGTTTGAATGTGGTTAACTTTCATTTGATTCAATTAGCTTTGTTTGAATGTGGTTGAATTTCATTTGGTTCAATTAGGTTTGTTAGAATGCCATTGACTTTCGTTTGATTCAATTAGGTTTGTTAGAATGCTATTGACTTTCATTTGATTCAATTAGCTTTGTTAGAATGCCATTGAGTTTCATTTGATTCAATTAGCTTTGTTGAATGCATATGACTTTCATTTGATTCAAAAAGCTTTGTTTGAATGTGTTTGACTTCCATTTGATTCAATTAGCGTCATTGAACGCATTTGACAGTCATTTTATTCAAAAAGCTTTGTTTGAATTACTTAGACTTTCCCTTGATTCAATTAGCTTTTTTGAATGCATTTAACTTTTATTTGATTCAAAAAGCTTTGTTCGAATGTGTTTGACTTTCATTTGATTCAATTAGCTTTGTGGGATTGCACTTGACAATCACTTAATTAAAAAAGCTTTGTTTGAATGTGTTTGACTTTCACTAGATTAAATTAGCTCTTTTGAATGCATTTAACTTTTATTTAAATAAAAAAGCTTTGTCCAAATGTGTTTGACTTTCATTTGATGCAATTAGCTTTGTTTGAATGTGTTTGACTTTCATTTGATTCAATAAGCTTTGTTGAATGCATTTAACTTTCATTTGATTTAAAAAGCTTTGTTTAAATGTGTTTGACTTTCACTTGATTTAATTACTTTTTTTTAATTGCATATGAGTTTCAGTTTATTCAAAAAGATTTGTTTGAATGTGCTTGACTTTCATATGATTCAATAAGCATCGTTGAATGGATTTGACAATAATTTGATTCAAAAAGCTTTGTTTGACTTTCACTTGATTCAAATCGCTATTTTGAATGCATTTGAATTTCATTTGATTGAAAAACTTTGACTGAATGTGTTTGATTTTTATTTAATTAAATTAGCTTTGTTTGAATGTGATTGAATTTCATTTGAATCAATTAGCTTTGTTTAATGCATTTGACTTTTATTTAATTCAAAAAGCTTTGTTTGAATGTGTTTGACTTTAATTTGATTCAAATAGCTTTGTTTGAATGATTTTGACTTTCACTTGATTTAAATACCTTTTTTGAGTGTGTTTGACTTTCATTTGATTCAAATAGCTTTGTTTGAATGTGTTTGCCTTCCATTGGATTTAATTAGCTTTGTTTGAATGTGGTTGAATTTTAATTGATTCAATTTGATCTTTTGAATGCATTTCACTTTCATTTGATTCAAAAAGATTTGTTTGAATGTGTTTGACTTTCATATGATTCAATTAGTATCGTTGAATGGATTTGACAATCATTTGATTCAAAAAGCTATGTTTGAATTTGTTTGACTTTCACTTGATTCATTTAGCTTTTTTGAAATCATTTGACTTTCTTTGGATTCAAAAAGCTTTGTTTGAATGTGTTTGAATTTCTCTTGATTTAAATTATCTTTGTTTGAATGTAATTAACTTTCATTTGATTCAATTAGCTTTGTTTGAATGTGGTTGACTTTTATTTGATTCAATTAGGTTTGTTAGAATGGCATTGACTTTCGTTTGATTCAATTAGGTTTGTTAGAATGCCATTAACTTTCATTTGATTCAATTAGCTTTGTTGAATGTATATGACTTTCATTTGATTCAAAAAGCTTTGTTTGAATGTGTTTGACTTTCATTTAATTCAATTAGCATCGTTGAACGCATTTGACAGTCCTTTGATTCAAAAAGCTTTGTTTGAATTACCTAGACTTTCACTTGATTCAATTAGCTTTTTTGAATGCATTTAACTTTCATTTGATTTAAAAAGCTTTGTTTAAATGTAATTGACTTTCACTTGATTTAATTACTTTTATTTAATTGCATTTGACTTTCAGTTGATTCAAAAAGATTTGTTTGAATGTGCTTGACTTTCATATGATTCAATTAGCATCGTTGAATGGATTTGACAATCATTTGATTCAAAAAGCTTTGTTTGACTTTCACTTAATTCAAATCGCTATTTTGAATGCATTTGAATTTCATTTGATTGAAAAAGCTTTGTTTGAATGTGTTTGATTTTCATTTGATTAAATTAGCTTTGTTTGAATGTGATTGACTTTCATTTGAATCAATTAACTTTGTTTGAATGTGTTTGCCTTCCATTGGATTTAATTAGCTTTGTTTGAATGTGGTTGACTTTTAATTGATTCAATTTGATCTGTTGAATGCATTTGACTTTCATTTGATTCAAAAAGATTTGTTTGAATGTGTTTGACTTTCATATGATTCAATTAGTATCGTTGAATGCATTTGACAATCATTTGATTCAAAAAGCTATGTTTGAATTTGTTTGACTTTCACTTGATTCAATTAGCTTTTTTGAAATCATTTGACTTTCTTTTAATTCAAAAAGCTTTGTTTGAATGTGTTTGATTTTCACTTGATTTAATTAGCTTCGTTTGAATGTGGTTAACTTTCATTTGATTCAATTAGCTTTGTTTGAATGTGGTTGAATTTCATTTGGTTCAATTAGGTTTGTTAGAATGCCATTGACTTTCGTTTGATTCAATTAGGTTTGTTAGAATGCTATTGACTTTCATTTGATTCAATTAGCTTTGTTAGAATGCCATTGAGTTTCATTTGATTCAATTAGCTTTGTTGAATGCATATGACTTTCATTTGATTCAAAAAGCTTTGTTTGAATGTGTTTGACTTCCATTTGATTCAATTAGCGTCATTGAACGCATTTGACAGTCATTTTATTCAAAAAGCTTTGTTTGAATTACTTAGACTTTCACTTGATTCAATTAGCTTTTTTGAATGCATTTAACTTTTATTTGATTCAAAAAGCTTTGTTCGAATGTGTTTGACTTTCATTTGATTCAATTAGCTTTGTGGGATTGCACTTGACAATCACTTAATTAAAAAAGCTTTGTTTGAATGTGTTTGACTTTCACTAGATTAAATTAGCTCTTTTGAATGCATTTAACTTTTATTTAAATAAAAAAGCTTTGTCCAAATGTGTTTGACTTTCATTTGATGCAATTAGCTTTGTTTGAATGTGTTTGACTTTCATTTGATTCAATAAGCTTTGCTGAATGCATTTAACTTTCATTTGATTTAAAAAGCTTTGTTTAAATGTGTTTGACTTTCACTTGATTTAATTACTTTTTTTTAATTGCATATGAGTTTCAGTTTATTCAAAAAGATTTGTTTGAATGTGCTTGACTTTCATATGATTCAATAAGCATCGTTGAATGGATTTGACAATAATTTGATTCAAAAAGCTTTGTTTGACTTTCACTTGATTCAAATCGCTATTTTGAATGCATTTGAATTTCATTTGATTGAAAAACTTTGACTGAATGTGTTTGATTTTTATTTAATTAAATTAGCTTTGTTTGAATGTGATTGAATTTCATTTGAATCAATTAGCTTTGTTTAATGCATTTGACTTTTATTTAATTCAAAAAGCTTTGTTTGAATGTGTTTGACTTTAATTTGATTCAAATAGGTTTGTTTGAATGATTTTGACTTTCACTTGATTTAAATACCTTTTTTGAGTGTGTTTGACTTTCATTTGATTCAAATAGCTTTGTTTGAATGTGTTTGCCTTCCATTGGATTTAATTAGCTTTGTTTGAATGTGGTTGAATTTTAATTGATTCAATTTGATCTTTTGAATGCATTTCACTTTCATTTGATTCAAAAAGATTTGTTTGAATGTGTTTGACTTTCATATGATTCAATTAGTATCGTTGAATGGATTTGACAATCATTTGATTCAAAAAGCTATGTTTGAATTTGTTTGACTTTCACTTGATTCATTTAGCTTTTTTGAAATCATTTGACTTTCTTTGGATTCAAAAAGCTTTGTTTGAATGTGTTTGAATTTCTCTTGATTTAAATTATCTTTGTTTGAATGTAATTAACTTTCATTTGATTCAATTAGCTTTGTTTGAATGTGGTTGACTTTTATTTGATTCAATTAGGTTTGTTAGAATGGCATTGACTTTCGTTTGATTCAATTAGGTTTGTTAGAATGCCATTGACTTTCATTTGATTCAATTAGCTTTGTTGAATGTATATGACTTTCATTTGATTCAAAAAGCTTTGTTTGAATGTGTTTGACTTTCATTTGATTCAATTAGCATCGTTGAACGCATTTGACAGTCCTTTGATTCAAAAAGCTTTGTTTGAATTACCTAGACTTTCACTTGATTCAATTAGCTTTTTTGAATGCATTTAACTTTCATTTGATTTAAAAAGCTTTGTTTAAATGTAATTGACTTTCACTTGATTTAATTACTTTTATTTAATTGCATTTGACTTTCAGTTGATTCAAAAAGATTTGTTTGAATGTGCTTGACTTTCATATGATTCAATTAGCATCGTTGAATGGATTTGACAATCATTTGATTCAAAAAGCTTTGTTTGACTTTCACTTAATTCAAATCGCTATTTTGAATGCATTTGAATTTCATTTGATTGAAAAAGCTTTGTTTGAATGTGTTTGATTTTCATTTGATTAAATTAGCTTTGTTTGAATGTGATTGACTTTCATTTGAATCAATTAACTTTGTTTGAATGTGTTTGCCTTCCATTGGATTTAATTAGCTTTGTTTGAATGTGGTTGACTTTTAATTGATTCAATTTGATCTGTTGAATGCATTTGACTTTCATTTGATTCAAAAAGATTTGTTTGAATGTGTTTGACTTTCATATGATTCAATTAGTATCGTTGAATGCATTTGACAATCATTTGATTCAAAAAGCTATGTTTGAATTTGTTTGACTTTCACTTGATTCAATTAGCTTTTTTGAAATCATTTGACTTTCTTTTGATTCAAAAAGCTTTGTTTGAATGTGTTTGATTTTCACTTGATTTAATTAGCTTCGTTTGAATGTGGTTAACTTTCATTTGATTCAATTAGCTTTGTTTGAATGTGGTTGAATTTCATTTGGTTCAATTAGGTTTGTTAGAATGCCATTGACTTTCGTTTGATTCAATTAGGTTTGTTAGAATGCTATTGACTTTCATTTGATTCAATTAGCTTTGTTAGAATGCCATTGAGTTTCATTTGATTCAATTAGCTTTGTTGAATGCATATGACTTTCATTTGATTCAAAAAGCTTTGTTTGAATGTGTTTGACTTCCATTTGATTCAATTAGCGTCATTGAACGCATTTGACAGTCATTTTATTCAAAAAGCTTTGTTTGAATTACTTAGACTTTCACTTGATTCAATTAGCTTTTTTGAATGCATTTAACTTTTATTTGATTCAAAAAGCTTTGTTCGAATGTGTTTGACTTTCATTTGATTCAATTAGCTTTGTGGGATTGCACTTGACAATCACTTAATTAAAAAAGCTTTGTTTGAATGTGTTTGACTTTCACTAGATTAAATTAGCTCTTTTAAATGCATTTAACTTTTATTTAATTAAAAAAGCTTTGTCCAAATGTGTTTGACTTTCATTTGATGCAATTAGCTTTGTTTGAATGTGTTTGACTTTCATTTGATTCAATAAGCTTTGTTGAATGCATTTAACTTTCATTTGATTTAAAAAGCTTTGTTTAAATGTGTTTGACTTTCACTTGATTTAATTACTTTTTTTTAATTGCATATGAGTTTCAGTTTATTCAAAAAGATTTGTTTGAATGTGCTTGACTTTCATATGATTCAATAAGCATCGTTGAATGGATTTGACAATAATTTGATTCAAAAAGCTTTGTTTGACTTTCACTTGATTCAAATCGCTATTTTGAATGCATTTGAATTTCATTTGATTGAAAAAGCTTTGTTTTTTATTTTTATTTAATTAAATTAGCTTTGTTTGAATGTGATTGAATTTCATTTGAATCAATTAGCTTTGTTTAATGCATTTGACTTTTATTTAATTCAAAAAGCTTTGTTTGAATGTGTTTGACTTTAATTTGATTCAAATAGCTTTGTTTGAATGATTTTGACTTTCACTTGATTTAAATACCTTTTTTGAGTGTGTTTGACTTTCATTTGATTCAAATAGCTTTGTTTGAATGTGTTTGCCTTCCATTGGATTTAATTAGCTTTGTTTGAATGTGGTTGAATTTTAATTGATTCAATTTGATCTTTTGAATGCATTTCACTTTCATTTGATTCAAAAAGATTTGTTTGAATGTGTTTGACTTTCATATGATTCAATTAGTATCGTTGAATGGATTTGACAATCATTTGATTCAAAAAGCTATGTTTGAATTTGTTTGACTTTCACTT
Organism: Chenopodium quinoa; assembly: GCF_001683475.1. Taxonomy (NCBI): domain Eukaryota; kingdom Viridiplantae; phylum Streptophyta; class Magnoliopsida; order Caryophyllales; family Amaranthaceae; genus Chenopodium; species Chenopodium quinoa. The sequence continues at coordinate 8,350 of NW_018743534.1, read as the reverse complement.
GATTCATTTAGCTTTTTTGAAATCATTTGACTTTCTTTGGATTCAAAAAGCTTTGTTTGAATGTCTTTGAATTTCTCTTGATTTAAATTATCTTTGTTTGAATGTAATTAACTTTCATTTGATTCAATTAGCTTTGTTTGAATGTGGTTGACTTTTATTTGATTCAATTAGGTTTGTTAGAATGGCATTGACTTTCGTTTGATTCAATTAGGTTTGTTAGAATGCCATTGACTTTCATTTGATTCAATTAGCTTTGTTGAATGTATATGACTTTCATTTGATTCAAAAAGCTTTGTTTGAATGTGTTTGACTTTCATTTGATTCAATTAGCATCGTTGAACGCATTTGACAGTCATTTGATTCAAAAAGCTTTGTTTGAATTACCTAGACTTTCACTTGATTCAATTAGCTTTTTTGAATGCATTTAACTTTCATTTGATTTAAAAAGCTTTGTTTAAATGTAATTGACTTTCACTTGATTTAATTACTTTTATTTAATTGCATTTGACTTTCAGTTGATTCAAAAAGATTTGTTTGAATGTGCTTGACTTTCATATGATTCAATTAGCATCGTTGAATGGATTTGACAATCATTTGATTCAAAAAGCTTTGTTTGACTTTCACTTAATTCAAATCGCTATTTTGAATGCATTTGAATTTCATTTGATTGAAAAAGCTTTGTTTGAATGTGTTTGATTTTCATTTGATTAAATTAGCTTTGTTTGAATGTGATTGACTTTCATTTGAATCAATTAACTTTGTTTGAATGTGTTTGCCTTCCATTGGATTTAATTAGCTTTGTTTGAATGTGGTTGACTTTTAATTGATTCAATTTGATCTGTTGAATGCATTTGACTTTCATTTGATTCAAAAAGATTTGTTTGAATGTGTTTGACTTTCATATGATTCAATTAGTATCGTTGAATGCATTTGACAATCATTTGATTCAAAAAGCTATGTTTGAATTTGTTTGACTTTCACTTGATTCAATTAGCTTTTTTGAAATCATTTGACTTTCTTTTGATTCAAAAAGCTTTGTTTGAATGTGTTTGATTTTCACTTGATTTAATTAGCTTCGTTTGAATGTGGTTAACTTTCATTTGATTCAATTAGCTTTGTTTGAATGTGGTTGAATTTCATTTGGTTCAATTAGGTTTGTTAGAATGCCATTGACTTTCGTTTGATTCAATTAGTTTTGTTAGAATGCTATTGACTTTCATTTGATTCAATTAGCTTTGTTAGAATGCCATTGAGTTTCATTTGATTCAATTAGCTTTGTTGAATGCATATGACTTTCATTTGATTCAAAAAGCTTTGTTTGAATGTGTTTGACTTCCATTTGATTCAATTAGCGTCATTGAACGCATTTGACAGTCATTTTATTCAAAAAGCTTTGTTTGAATTACTTAGACTTTCACTTGATTCAATTAGCTTTTTTGAATGCATTTAACTTTTATTTGATTCAAAAAGCTTTGTTCGAATGTGTTTGACTTTCATTTGATTCAATTAGCTTTGTGGGATTGCACTTGACAATCACTTAATTAAAAAAGCTTTGTTTGAATGTGTTTGACTTTCACTAGATTAAATTAGCTCTTTTGAATGCATTTAACTTTTATTTAATTAAAAAAGCTTTGTCCAAATGTGTTTGACTTTCATTTGATGCAATTAGCTTTGTTTGAATGTGTTTGACTTTCATTTGATTCAATAAGCTTTGTTGAATGCATTTAACTTTCATTTGATTTAAAAAGCTTTGTTTAAATGTGTTTGACTTTCACTTGATTTAATTACTTTTTTTTAATTGCATATGAGTTTCAGTTTATTCAAAAAGATTTGTTTGAATGTGCTTGACTTTCATATGATTCAATAAGCATCGTTGAATGGATTTGACAATAATTTGATTCAAAAAGCTTTGTTTGACTTTCACTTGATTCAAATCGCTATTTTGAATGCATTTGAATTTCATTTGATTGAAAAAGCTTTGTTTTTTATTTTTATTTAATTAAATTAGCTTTGTTTGAATGTGATTGAATTTCATTTGAATCAATTAGCTTTGTTTAATGCATTTGACTTTTATTTAATTCAAAAAGCTTTGTTTGAATGTGTTTGACTTTAATTTGATTCAAATAGCTTTGTTTGAATGATTTTGACTTTCACTTGATTTAAATACCTTTTTTGAGTGTGTTTGACTTTCATTTGATTCAAATAGCTTTGTTTGAATGTGTTTGCCTTCCATTGGATTTAATTAGCTTTGTTTGAATGTGGTTGAATTTTAATTGATTCAATTTGATCTTTTGAATGCATTTCACTTTCATTTGATTCAAAAAGATTTGTTTGAATGTGTTTGACTTTCATATGATTCAATTAGTATCGTTGAATGGATTTGACAATCATTTGATTCAAAAAGCTATGTTTGAATTTGTTTGACTTTCACTTGATTCATTTAGCTTTTTTGAAATCATTTGACTTTCTTTGGATTCAAAAAGCTTTGTTTGAATGTGTTTGAATTTCTCTTGATTTAAATTATCTTTGTTTGAATGTAATTAACTTTCATTTGATTCAATTAGCTTTGTTTGAATGTGGTTGACTTTTATTTGATTCAATTAGGTTTGTTAGAATGGCATTGACTTTCGTTTGATTCAATTAGGTTTGTTAGAATGCCATTGACTTTCATTTGATTCAATTAGCTTTGTTGAATGTATATGACTTTCATTTGATTCAAAAAGCTTTGTTTGAATGTGTTTGACTTTCATTTGATTCAATTAGCATCGTTGAACGCATTTGACAGTCATTTGATTCAAAAAGCTTTGTTTGAATTACCTAGACTTTCACTTGATTCAATTAGCTTTTTTGAATGCATTTAACTTTCATTTGATTTAAAAAGCTTTGTTTAAATGTAATTGACTTTCACTTGATTTAATTACTTTTATTTAATTGCATTTGACTTTCAGTTGATTCAAAAAGATTTGTTTGAATGTGCTTGACTTTCATATGATTCAATTAGCATCGTTGAATGGATTTGACAATCATTTGATTCAAAAAGCTTTGTTTGACTTTCACTTAATTCAAATCGCTATTTTGAATGCATTTGAATTTCATTTGATTGAAAAAGCTTTGTTTGAATGTGTTTGATTTTCATTTGATTAAATTAGCTTTGTTTGAATGTGATTGACTTTCATTTGAATCAATTAACTTTGTTTGAATGTGTTTGCCTTCCATTGGATTTAATTAGCTTTGTTTGAATGTGGTTGACTTTTAATTGATTCAATTTGATCTGTTGAATGCATTTGACTTTCATTTGATTCAAAAAGATTTGTTTGAATGTGTTTGACTTTCATATGATTCAATTAGTATCGTTGAATGCATTTGACAATCATTTGATTCAAAAAGCTATGTTTGAATTTGTTTGACTTTCACTTGATTCAATTAGCTTTTTTGAAATCATTTGACTTTCTTTTGATTCAAAAAGCTTTGTTTGAATGTGTTTGATTTTCACTTGATTTAATTAGCTTCGTTTGAATGTGGTTAACTTTCATTTGATTCAATTAGCTTTGTTTGAATGTGGTTGAATTTCATTTGGTTCAATTAGGTTTGTTAGAATGCCATTGACTTTCGTTTGATTCAATTAGGTTTGTTAGAATGCTATTGACTTTCATTTGATTCAATTAGCTTTGTTAGAATGCCATTGAGTTTCATTTGATTCAATTAGCTTTGTTGAATGCATATGACTTTCATTTGATTCAAAAAGCTTTGTTTGAATGTGTTTGACTTCCATTTGATTCAATTAGCGTCATTGAACGCATTTGACAGTCATTTTATTCAAAAAGCTTTGTTTGAATTACTTAGACTTTCACTTGATTCAATTAGCTTTTTTGAATGCATTTAACTTTTATTTGATTCAAAAAGCTTTGTTCGAATGTGTTTGACTTTCATTTGATTCAATTAGCTTTGTGGGATTGCACTTGACAATCACTTAATTAAAAAAGCTTTGTTTGAATGTGTTTGACTTTCACTAGATTAAATTAGCTCTTTTGAATGCATTTAACTTTTATTTAATTAAAAAAGCTTTGTCCAAATGTGTTTGACTTTCATTTGATGCAATTAGCTTTGTTTGAATGTGTTTGACTTTCATTTGATTCAATAAGCTTTGTTGAATGCATTTAACTTTCATTTGATTTAAAAAGCTTTGTTTAAATGTGTTTGACTTTCACTTGATTTAATTACTTTTTTTTAATTGCATATGAGTTTCAGTTTATTCAAAAAGATTTGTTTGAATGTGCTTGACTTTCATATGATTCAATAAGCATCGTTGAATGGATTTGACAATAATTTGATTCAAAAAGCTTTGTTTGACTTTCACTTGATTCAAATCGCTATTTTGAATGCATTTGAATTTCATTTGATTGAAAAAGCTTTGTTTGAATGTGCTTGACTTTCATATGATTCAATTAGCATCGTTGAATGGATTTGACAATCATTTGATTCAAAAAGCTTTGTTTGACTTTCACTTAATTCAAATCGCTATTTTGAATGCATTTGAATTTCATTTGATTGAAAAAGCTTTGTTTGAATGTGTTTGATTTTCATTTGATTAAATTAGCTTTGTTTGAATGTGATTGACTTTCATTTGAATCAATTAACTTTGTTTGAATGTGTTTGCCTTCCATTGGATTTAATTAGCTTTGTTTGAATGTGGTTGACTTTTAATTGATTCAATTTGATCTGTTGAATGCATTTGACTTTCATTTGATTCAAAAAGATTTGTTTGAATGTGTTTGACTTTCATATGATTCAATTAGTATCGTTGAATGCATTTGACAATCATTTGATTCAAAAAGCTATGTTTGAATTTGTTTGACTTTCACTTGATTCAATTAGCTTTTTTGAAATCATTTGACTTTCTTTTGATTCAAAAAGCTTTGTTTGAATGTGTTTGATTTTCACTTGATTTAATTAGCTTCGTTTGAATGTGGTTAACTTTCATTTGATTCAATTAGCTTTGTTTGAATGTGGTTGAATTTCATTTGGTTCAATTAGGTTTGTTAGAATGCCATTGACTTTCGTTTGATTCAATTAGGTTTGTTAGAATGCTATTGACTTTCATTTGATTCAATTAGCTTTGTTAGAATGCATTGAGTTTCATTTGATTCAATTAGCTTTGTTGAATGCATATGACTTTCATTTGATTCAAAAAGCTTTGTTTGAATGTGTTTGACTTCCATTTGATTCAATTAGCGTCATTGAACGCATTTGACAGTCATTTTATTCAAAAAGCTTTGTTTGAATTACTTAGACTTTCACTTGATTCAATTAGCTTTTTTGAATGCATTTAACTTTTATTTGATTCAAAAAGCTTTGTTCGAATGTGTTTGACTTTCATTTGATTCAATTAGCTTTGTGGGATTGCACTTGACAATCACTTAATTAAAAAAGCTTTGTTTGAATGTGTTTGACTTTCACTAGATTAAATTAGCTCTTTTGAATGCATTTAACTTTTATTTAATTAAAAAAGCTTTGTCCAAATGTGTTTGACTTTCATTTGATGCAATTAGCTTTGTTGAATGTGTTTGACTTTCATTTGATTCAATAAGCTTTGTTGAATGCATTTAACTTTCATTTGATTTAAAAAGCTTTGTTTAAATGTGTTTGACTTTCACTTGATTTAATTACTTTTTTTTAATTGCATATGAGTTTCAGTTGATTCAAAAATGATTTGTTTGAATGTGCTTGACTTTCATATGATTCAATAAGCATCGTTGAATGGATTTGACAATAATTTGATTCAAAAAGCTTTGTTTGACTTTCACTTGATTCAAATCGCTATTTTGAATGCATTTGAATTTCATTTGATTGAAAAAGCTTTGTTTGAATGTGTTTGATTTTTATTTAATTAAATTAGCTTTGTTTGAATGTGATTTGAATTTCATTTGAATCAATTAGCTTTGTTTAATGCATTTGACTTTTATTTAATTTAAAAAACTTTGTTTGAATGTGTTTGACTTTAATTTGATTCAAATAGCTTTGTTTGAATGATTTTGACTTTCACTTGATTTAAATACCTTTTTGAGTGTGTTTGACTTTCATTTGATTCAAATAGCTTTGTTTGAATGTGTTTGCCTTCCATTGGATTTAATTAGCTTTGTTTGAATGTGGTTGAATTTTAATTGATTCAATTTGATCTTTTGAATGCATTTCACTTTCATTTGATTCAAAAAGATTTGTTTGAATGTGTTTGACTTTCATATGATTCAATTAGTATCGTTGAATGGATTTGACAAATCATTTGATTCAAAAAGCTATGTTTGAAATTTGTTTGACTTTCACTTGATTCATTAGCTTTTTTGAAATCATTTGACTTTCTTTGGATTCAAAAAGCTTTGTTTGAATGTGTTTGAATTTCACTTGATTTAAATTATTTTGTTTGAATGTAATTAACTTTCATTTGATTCAATTAGCTTTGTTTGAATGTGGTTGACTTTCATTTGATTCAATTAGGTTTGTTAAAAAGCATTGACTTTCGTTTGATTCAATTAGTTTGTTTAGAATGCCATTGACGTTTCATTTGATTCAATTAGCTTTGTTTAGAATGCCATTGACTTTCGTTTGATTCAATTAGGTTTGTTAGAATGCTATATGACTTTCATTTGATTCAAAAAGCTTTGTTTGAATGTGTTTGACTTCCATTTGATTCAATTAGCATCATTGAACGCATTTGACAGTCATTTTATTCAAAAAGCTTTGTTTGAATTACTTAGACTTTCACTTGATTCAATTAGCTTTTTTGAATGCATTTAACTTTTATTTGATTCAAAAAGCTTTGTTCGAATGTGTTTGACTTTCATTTGATTCAATTAGCTTTGTGGGAATGCACTTGACAATCACTTAATTAAAAAAGCTTTGTTTGAAGGTGTTTGACTTTCACTAGATTAAATTAGCTTTTTTGAATGCATTTAACTTTTATTTAATTAAAAAAGCTTTGTCCAAATGTGTTTGACTTTCATTTGATGCAATTAGCTTTGTTTGAATGTGTTTGACTTTCATTTGATTCAATAAGCTTTGTTGAATGCATTTAACTTTCATTTGATTTAAAAAGCTTTGTTTAAATGTGTTTGACTTTCACTTGATTTAATTACTTTTTTTAATTGCATATGACTTTCAGTTGATTCAAAAAGATTTGTTTGAATGTGCTTGACTTTCATATGATTCAATTAGCATCGTTGAATGGATTTGACAATAATTTGATTCAAAAAGCTTTGTTTGACTTTCACTTGATTCAAATCGCTATTTTGAATGCATTTGAATTTCATTTGATTGAAAAAGCTTTGTTTGAATGTGTTTGATTTTTATTTAATTAAATTAGCTTTGTTTGAATGTGATTGACTTTCATTTGAATCAATTAGCTTTGTTTAATGCATTTGACTTTTATTTAATTCAAAAAGCTTTGTTTGAATGTGTTTGACTTTAATTTGATTCAAATAGCTTTGTTTGAATGATTTTGACTTTCACATGAATTAAATACCTTTTTTGAATGTGTTTGACTTTCATTTGATTCAGATAGCATTGTTTGAATGTGTTTGACTTTCATTTGATTCAAATAGCTTTGTTTGAATGTGTTTGCCTTCCATTGGATTTAATTAGCTTTGTTTGAATGTGGTTGAATTTTAATTGATTCAATTTGATCTGTTGAATGCATTTGACTTTCATTTGATTCAAAAAGATTTGTTTGAATGAGTTTGACTTTCACATGATTCAATTAGTATCGTTGAATGCATTTGACAATCATTTGATTCAAAAAGCTATGTTTGAATTTGTTTGACTTTCACTTGATTCAATTAGCTTTTTTGAAATCATTTGACTTTCTTTTGATTCAAAAAGCTTTGTTTGAATGTGTTTGAATTTCACTTGATTTAATTTATCTTTGTTTGAATGTAATTAACTTTCATTTGATTCAATTAGCTTTGTTTGAATGTGGTTGACTTTCATTTGATTCAATTAGCTTTGTTAGAATGCCATTGACTTTCGTTTGATTCAATTAGGTTTGTTAGAATGCCATTGACTTTCATTTGATTCAAAAAGCTTTGTTTGAATGTGTTTGACTTCCATTTGATTTAATTAGCATCATTGAACGTATTTGACAGTCATTTTATTCAAAAAGCTTTGTTTGAATTACTTAGACTTTCACTTGATTCAATTAGCTTTTTTGAATGCATTTAACTTTTATTTGATTCAAAAAGCTTTGTTCGAATGTGTTTGACTTTCATTTGATTCAATTAGCTTTGTGGGAATGCACTTGACAATCACTTAATTAAAAAAGCTTTATTTGAAGGTGTTTGACTTTCACTAGATTAAATTA
>NW_018743533.1:0-121183 GCF_001683475.1 Chenopodium quinoa | reverse complement strand
AAGGTGCATGCCCCTGAAGATAGAGTAAAATACTCAATGGAGAGTATCCGACTGTAAAGGTACAGGCGGCATGCCCCTCTGAAGATAAGAGTAAAAATACTCAATGGAGAGTAGCCGACTGTAAAGGTACAGACGGCATGCCCTCTGAAGATAGAGTAAAAATACTCAATGGAGAGTAGCCGACTGTAAAGGTACAGGCGGCATGCCCCTCTGAAGATCTTGTAAAATACTCAATGGAGAGTAGCCGACTGTAAATGTATAGGCGGCCTGCCCCTCTTAAGTAAGAATAAAAATTAAACATGGAGAGTAGCCGACTGTTTGTTAGTAGGCGTGCCCCTCTTAGTACAAAATTGAATATTAAGTATGCAAACTTTTATTAAGTAGCCCTTGACTATTTACATCATTCAAAAGAAATATTTCTTAAGATTATCTACATTCCAAGTTCGAGGCAACGGTTGTCCGTCTGGTGTTCCCAGACGGTAGGTACCGTCCCTGACCTCTTCACAGATTCGGTAGGGTCCTTCCCAGTTGGGAGTTAGTTTGCCAGACTCATTAGCCCTACCAACTTTTTCCATTTTTCTAAGTACAAAGTCCCCCACTTTGAGTGGACGCCTGTGTACTTTTTTGTTGTATGATCTAGTCATTCTCAGGCGGTAAATTTCATGGCACAAGACAGCATTGCCCCTCCTTTCAGGAAGTGAGTCTAATGCCAGGCGCATGGCTTCCCAGTTTGCCTCTTCGTCATATAGCATTACTCGAAGAGTCGGCTCGTAGTGTTCTATTGGAAGAACAGCTTCCGCACCATAAGTTAGGAGGAATGGAGTTTCTCTAGTCGCCCCTTTTTCAGTCGTCCTAATGGCCCAGAGAACATGTGGTAATTCATCCGCCCATAGGCCGCCTGCACGTTCAATCTTTTTCTTGAGACTGTCTGAGATGATTTTATTAAAGGCTTCTACCTGGCAGTTTGCTTGTGGACGGCCGACAGATGCAAAGTAGTGTGCAATTCCTTGGTCACCCAACCAGCTTTTGAGAACAGGCGTCTCAAATTGGGGACCATTATCAAAAACCATAGACATGGGAACCCCGAACCGAGTGATGACATTTTTCCAAATGAATGAAATTACATCCTTCGTCTTGATTCCCTTTACAGCCTCCGCCTCTACCCATTTAGTGAAGTAGTCGACGGCAACAAGTATGTACCTCCTTCCGCCTATAGCAGGCGTATATGGACCCAGAATATCCATGCCCCACTTAGCAAACGGTAGTGGGCTATGAATGGTAGTGAGGTCAGTAGCCGGACGGTGAATTAGTTTGCCAAACCTTTGGCACTTGTCACTTTTTTTCACCATCACCATCGCATCTGCTTCTAAAGTAGGCCAAAAGTAGCCCTGCCGCCTTGCCCGTTGAGCAAGCGTCCTACCGCCTATATGGGAAGCACAGTAACCAGAGTGAAGATCGTCTAGTATCTCTCGTCCCTTTTCTGGAGTAACACACTTTAAGAAGGGTTGAAGGTACCCCCTTTTGTGAAGTTCTCCCTTTATTATTTCAAAACTGGTTGCTCGTTTTTTCAGTGCTGCCGCCTGTTGATGATCATCCGGCAGGGTACCGTTTGTCAGATATGCCCTGATTGGATCCATCCAGGTTGAGCTTCTGTCAAGGATTCCAATAGGGTCTTCCTCGATGCTTCTCTTCTCCATTACTTCCCAAAAAACAGTTCGAGGAGTATCACAGGAGGCGGATGATGCTAATTTTGAAAGTGCATCCGCCTGGTTGTTTTCTGATCTAGGCACTTGGGTCAGATGGAAATCCTCAAGGGAGCCGACTGCTTGTCGGACCGCCTGTAAATACTTGATCATGGCCGGATGGGTTGCTTCGTATTCGCCATTGTACTGACTCACTATCAATTGTGAATCGGAACAGGCGTCTATTTTTCTTGCTCCTGCCGCCTTGCACATGCGGATTCCGGCTAGTAAAGATTCATATTCTGCCTCATTGTTTGAGGCCTGAAAACTGAAGCGTAAAGCATACTCGTACCTGTCGCCCTCTGGCGACTGACATATGACGCCTACTCCACAACCATTTGAAGTAGAGCTTCCGTCCACATATACCTTCCAGACTTGGTCTGTAACTTGAGAGTTAGGAGGACGAGTCATCTCAACAATAAAGTCAGCAAAGGCTTGCCCCTTCACTGCTTTTCTAGGCTCGAAAGTAACTTCGAGGCTCTGTATTTCTATGGCCCATTTGATCATTCGGCCTGACGACTCCATGATGGTCAGTGGCCGCTTGATAGGTTGGTCTGTATACACGACGACTGCATGTGCCAAAAAGTAGGGCTTCAATTTTTTAACAGCCATGAAGAGTGCAAGACCAAATTTCTCCACTAAGGGATACCTCAACTCGGCATTTTTCAGTACGTGACTGACAAAGTAGACCGGGAGCTGACAGCCGTCTCTTTTCAACAAGGAAAACAGCGCTTAACGCATGATCAGAGACGGCCAGGTACATGTAGAGTACTTCTTTGGGCAAAGGGCTGACCAGCCTCGGCAAGGAATGCAAGTGAACTTTCAATTTCTGGAAGGCCGCCTCAGTATCCGACCCCCATTCAAACCTTGCCTTTTTCTTAATTGCCTGGAAAAAGTATAGGCATTTGTCGCCTGATCGGCTTAGAAATCTTCCCAAGGCCGCCAGACAACCTGTTAACTTCTGAACCTCTCGGATGGTACGAGGCGACTGCATGTCAATGACCGCCTGCACCTTCTCAGGGTTCGCCTCTATTCCTCTCTGATTGATAAGGAATCCGAGAAATTTCCCAGACTCAACTCCAAATACACATTTCTTGGGATTGAGCATGACATGGTGCCGCCTGAGTGTGGCGAAAGTTTCTCGGAGGTCCGACAGATGATCTTTCTGAAGTTTAGTCTTGACAATCATATCATCAATGTATGCCTCGACGTTTCTCCCAATCTGATCAAAGAACACAGTGTTTATCATTCGCTGGAAGGTAGCAGGGGAATTCTTAAGACCAAACGGCATGACCGTGTAACAGTATAACCCCTGATCAGTGACGAAGGCCGTCTTCTCCTGATCTTTCTTCCATAAAGGAATTTGATGGAAACCAGAGTAGGCGTCCATAAAGCTCATCAAAGCATGGCCGGCTGTTGAGTCGACCAGGTTATCAATTTTAGGTAGAGGGTTACTGTCTTTGGGGCACGCCTTGTTTAAGTCTGTGTAATCTACACACATTCGCCAGGTGCCATTCGGCTTTTTAACAAGCACCACATTTGCAACCCAGTCTGGGAAGTAACATTGCCGAATGAACCCTACATCAAGTAATTTTTTAACTTCGGCGGCTGCCGCCTGACTTCTTTCTTTGCCATGGTTCCGCTTCTTCTGCCGTACCGGCTTCTTTTTCGGATCCACGGCCAGTTTATGTACCGCCATATCAGGACTAATGCCTGGCATTTCATGGACTTCGAATGCAAAGATGTCCTTGTATTCTTTCAATAGTTTGTGAAAGTCGTCACCCAGGACTCTTAGAGCAGTCGTCCCAACTTTGACTGTTCGCTCAGGACGTGAGTCGTCTAAGATCAAGTCCGTATGCTCACCAGCCGGCTGAGGGCGGAATTCATCCGACCGCTCCTCTGCCAATGATTGCTATTTTCTGTCTTTTCTTGCGGCCCTTGTCTGGGATGCCTTTCTCTTCTTGCCGCCTGCTTCTTGAACAGGCGCACTCTCCTTGACATTGTCAAGGTCTATTTTTCCACCACTCGACCCAGTGGCCATAACAGTGGGCTTGACATCCGAGAGATAGCACTCTCGGGCCATCCTCTGATCTCCCCTTAGGGACCCGACTGATCCATTATCCCTCTCAAACTTGAGCAACATAAGAGATGGGATTATAACAGCCTTGGAATTATTCAGGGTTGGTCGTCCCAGAATCATGTTGTAGGCCGAGAGTTCTTTTACTACCAGGAACCGGACTACCATGTGTCGTCCTTCCCCTTTTTCGCCCAGGCGGATGGGTAAATCCACTCGTCCCACTAGGTGGACGACTCCTCCTCCAAACCCTACTAAAGGGTGGGATGCCGGATGTATGCAATCAGTCTGATATTTTAGTTTCGACAGACATTTGCTACTGATGAGATCTGAGGAGCTTCCGGTATCTATGAGGATTCGGCCAACTCTCTGGTTGGCCACTTTACATTCAATAACGATAGGGTCGTCATGCGGCCCTCTTACCCCTCCTAGATCTTCTTCAGTGATGACAATCTTAGGAAATGAATATTTGGAGGGTCGTTCTTGGTGAACGGAATTTACATCTAACCGCCTGATATTGTCTTTGTTGCCCCTAATAGTGGGGCCGCCTCCTGAGAAGCCGCCTGCAATGGTGTAGACGACTGCATCATCTGTATCGGAGATGTCGGCCTGTTGATTCTTTTTGGTCGACTGCTTTTTTGAGGAAGTGTTCCTCGTAGATTTCTTGACATAAGTGTCAAGATCACCTTGCTCAGCCAGGCGGTCCAGATACCGCATGAGACTGATGCATTCATTGGTGTGATGACCAACATCTTCATGATAATCACAGAATTTTTCTTGGTTCCGGTTGTTTGCAGAACCCTTCATGGGGACCGGCTTCTCAATTGAGATCCGTCCCTTGATTTCCTTTAGGATAAATTGGCTATCCTTGTTAAACGCATACTTTGGGGAGTATGGTTTAAACTCTTTTTTCTTTTTCTGGGCCGGCTGTTTAGAGGAATCAGCCGCCCAGACCTCTTTTCTCTTCTCGTCTTTGTTTGACGACTGTTTCTGTCGTCCTTCTCTTTTGTCGGACCTTTTCCCGTCTGACTGTTTTACCGTACTACAAAGATCAATCGCCTGTATATAGGCTTCCGCTTAAATCAAGGCCTCTTGAAGAGTCGTCAGCCTCTTTCGGACCAAATCAAATTTAAAGGTCGACCCGTCTTTGAGACCTCTGAAAAAGTCAGTATAGGCTACTTCATCCGGTAACCCTTGAATCTGTATTCTCATGAGGTTAAACCGCCTGATGTAAGAACAAAGACCCTCCTTCTCGCCCTGCTGAATTGTTCCTAAATCAAGGGTCGTCTTCTTTGCAGGGATGTTCATGGCGAAGTTGGAGGTGAATAAGTAAGCAAGCGTCTTGAAGTTATTTACGCAACCAGTCGGCAGGTTGCCGAACCATTGTTGTGCGATTCCTTTGAGAGTCGCTGGGAAACACTTGCACCAAGTGGGATCATCCAACCCTTGAAGGTACATCAGGTTGGTGAATGCCATCAGATGGTCTTCTTGGTTAGTAGTGCCGTCATAGGCGCCTACTAATACATTTTTCACTTTGGCCGGCTGAGCGGCTTCAGTAATTTCCTTGGAGAAGGCCGACGGCTGTTCACCAAGTCTAAGCAACCGTAGCTGCCAGTCCATAGGTTGGACATTTTTTGCTGCATGTCCACCAAACGGAGGTGGCTGTAAAAAATACTGTTGTTGCGGTACAAACGGTAAGTTTGGTACCACCTGGTCGCTATGAAAGCCGGACTGACGGGAGGTTCCGCCTGACTGACTCTCATGATACGACTGAGTATGCCTCATCGAGGTATTTCGCAGACTGTCTTGGAAGTTTGAAGTAGAGGCCGACTCTGACAATCGGTCACTCTTCTTCTGCTCTAGCAGTAGCCGAGCGTTTGTGTATGTTTTCCTCGACCCGTCCGCCTGAATATGACGAACAGGTTTCCTATTTCCTGGAGTAGGGAAACGGTATTTTGTGAAATCAAGGGCAGGTGGCTCCCATTTCCTAGATTTAGGATGAGGGGTCGCCTCTCGCCCTTGAACTGGTTTTCCTCTTCAGTGAAGTGGAGGATTTCTTAGCCGACTGCTCCTTGTCCAGAGCAGGCGGCTTCTTGTTGATCAACTCTTGAATTTCTCCCTTGAAGTCCCTCATGAAGGTCATGAGTTCGTTCCTTGTGATGGGAGCAGACCCATCAGTCGGCTGCTGCCGAATAGGCGGTGCGCCTGCTGGCTCGCTTCCTGTTTGAAGATGTTCCCGTTCCCTCCTTTCGGTATGACGGGTACGTCGGGCCCTTAGGGTCCCGTCTGAAGCTGTGTGAGCTTCAACTTCAAATTCATTCTCAGTATCGTGGTCCGACTGAACTAGAGGGTCGTCCAGGGGACGCTTCTCTTCAGGAGTCGATACAGACGTGGATGCCATCTCAGAAGTACTCTCCCCACAGACGGCGCCAAATGTTTCGGGGTTTTCTGATGTCCTGCGGGAGAGTTACAATTCCGAGACTGGAACCGGACGCCTGTACCTGCAAAACAAACGGATTCTCCGGATGGTTGGAGATCCGCCTCCGACGGTCAAGTTAGTACTTGATTAAGGAGTAATTAATGCGGAAATTAAAGTGATTGGGTCTCTCTAGGTGAGAGTGTTTAATGTGTGTAATCTGCGTTTTTACCGTGTTATCTCTCTTAATGAGGATTAAGGGAGGTATTTATAACCTCGGGAAACGTGTCAGTCTAGGTTTAGGTTAACCTTGGGCTGATTGGGCTTCCCTCGGAAGTTGGGCCTAGGTGACCGGTTATCCCAGGTGTTATGGGAAGGACACGTGTCGTGTCGTAATTGGTCCATTGTGGACGGATCATTGCTTGACACGTGGCAGGCTCCTATTGGCCCATGTGACGGACACATGGCGGAACCTGATGGGTCCACTTGTCAGATGGTGATTGGTGGGGAAAAATCCCCTAATCACTAGCCGAATTGATCAAGGAGTATGAAGATGTTTTTCCTAATGAATTACCACAAGGGTTGCCTCCTATTCGTGGTATAGAACATCAAATAGATTTGATTCCGGGAGCCCCCCTTCCGAATAAACCCCCTTATAGGTGCAATCCCATGGAAACTAAGGAATTACAAAGACAAATTGAGGAGTTAATGCAAATGGGTTACGTGAGAGAATCCATGAGTCCTTGTGCCGTTCCAGCTTTGTTAGTGCCAAAAAAGGATGGAACATGGAGGATGTGTATTGATAGTAGGGCGGTGAATAACATAACCATTAAGTATAGGTTTCCTATTCCTAGACTTGATGTTATGTTAGATGAGTTGAGTGGAGCTCAAGTGTTTTCCAAGATAGATTTGAGGAGTGGATATCACCAAATTAGAATGAGGGAAGGTGATGAATGGAAAACAGCCTTTAAAACTAAGCATGGTTTGTATGAGTGGCTTGTTATGCCATTTGGATTAACAAATGCTCCAAGCACCTTCATGAGACTTATGAACGAAATGTTGAGACCATTTTTGGGGAAGTTTGTAGTGGTTTACTTAGATGACATTCTCATCTACAGTAAAAATGAGGAGGAGCACTTGAAACACTTGGATGAGATTTTCAAAACCTTGAGAGAGCAACAATTGTATGGAAAGTTGGAGAAGTGCCAATTTTTGCTAACAGATATTGTTTTCCTTGGTTATATTATTTCAGGTGAAGGAATTAAAGTTGATCCAAGCAAAGTGGAAGCCATTTCTTCATGGCCAATTCCAAAAACAGTCACGGAGGTTCGTTCATTTCATGGACTTACTTCGTTCTATAGGCGGTTTATTGAACATTTTAGCACCCTTATGGCTCCCATCACCGAATGTACAAAGAAGGGAAGTTTTCAATGGACTCCACAGGCTCAAAAGGCGTTTGAGTTGGTGAAAAAGAAGATGTGTGAAGCGCCGGTTCTAGCCCTTCCAGATTTCATGAAACCATTTGAAGTTGAGTGTGATGCAAGTGGAAAAGGAATAGGGGCTGTCCTAATCCAAGAGAAGAAGCCAATTGCGTATTTTAGTGAGAAATTGAGCCAAGGCAAATTGAATTACTCCACTTATGACAAAGAATTCTATGCCATGGTTCGAGCTTTGGATCATTGGTCACATTATTTGAGGCCACAACCTTTCATCTTACATTCGGATCATGAATCTTTAAGGTTCATTCATGGGCAAAAGAAGTTGAATGCAAGGCATGCTAAGTGGGTGGAATTCCTACAATCTTTCAACTTTGCAACCAAGTACAAGAAAGGCAAAACCAATATTGTGGCGGATGCATTATCAAGAAGGCATAATCTTCTTGGAATCATGGAAACTAAAATTCTTGGTTTCGAGGTCATGAAGGAATCATACAAAGATGATCTTGAACTCAAGGAAATCATGGAGTCTTGCAAAAATGGAGTCCACGGTTCATTTGTCATAGTAGATGGTTTCCTTTTTAAAGGGAACAAACTTTGTGTTCCTAAAGGTGCAATTCGAGAGTTGTTGATCAAGGAAGCTCATGGAGGAGGACTTGCTGGTCATATGGGTATACAAAAGACCCTAGAAATCTTACAAAGTCATTTTTATTGGCCAAAAATGTTAGCTAATGTGCACCAAGTTTTGGCTAGGTGTTCTATTTGTCAAAGAGCCAAAATGACGTTTCATAAGGGAGAGTATAAGCCTTTGCCCATTCCCGAAAGACCTTGGGAAGATTTGATTATGGATTTCATAATGGCCTTGCCTAGAACAGCTCGTGGAAAAGATTCTATCATGGTGGTCGTTGATCGGTTTTCAAAGATGGCTCATTTCATAGCTTGTAAGAAGGTGGATGATGCGTTCAATGTGGCGCAACCTTTTTTTAAGGAAGTGGCTAGATTACATGGTTTGCCTAGAACCATAGTTTCGGATCGTGACACTAAGTTTGTGAGTCATTTTTGGAAGTCCTTGTGGAGGCTCGTGGGTACTAAGCTACTTTTCTCAACAAGCCATCATCCACAAACGGATGGTCAAACCGAAGTGGTGAACCGAATTCTTGGTTCTTTGCTTCGTGCCTTAGTGAATAAGGGAGGTAAAGATTGGGACTTGAAGTTAGCTCATGCAGAGTTTGCCTACAATAGAACTCCAAGCAAAACTACAAAGTATTCACCTTTTGAAGTTGTGTATGGTGTGAATCCTTATGTGCCGATTGATTACATTTCGCTTCCTAAAGATAAGTTCGTGCATGGGACAGCCAAGGAGCATATAGAATTCATGGTTGATGTCCATAAAGAAGTTAGGAAGAACATAGAAAAGGCAAATGAGTCATACAAGAAGCAAGCTAACAAAAACTTGAGAAATATGAAGAAGTTCGAAGTGGGTGATCTTGTGTGGATATTCTTGCGCAAAGAAAGGTTTCCTAAACAAAGGAAACACAAATTGATGCCTAGGGCAGAAGGACCTTTTCAAATCATGGAAAAGATCAATGACAATGCTTACAAAGTGGACCTTGGAGGGCAATTCGGAGTTTCATCAACTTTCAACGTGGGTGACTTGGCTCCTTATCTAGAAGATGATGAGTTGAGGGCAACTCCTTTCGAAGAAGGGGAGGATGATGCAAATCATGAAGAGTCCATTAGTCCAATCAAGCATGATCATCCTACAAGTCCAATTCACAAAGAAATCATTCTTGCTAAGTCATTTGAAGATCAAGTGTTAGATACTTTTTGTGCGCATGGACCGTTTCTTGCTAACCAAGGGTTTACTTGTTTACATTCTGGTTATGAATGTTAATGGGCATCCTAGGCACGTTTTGAACAGCCTTAGGAATAGGAAAAGGCGTCCTTGAAGCAAGGAGAAACTTCATTGTAAGTCAAAACATTTAGCATGAAGAAAGGCATGAATCAAGGGGAGGTTACTCCACGTTTTTTTTGCTGGTTCTTTATGGCTGTTTTTAAGCTTCTTTTCAGCAGTTTTTAATAGGTTAATTAAGGGTGATTAAAGCCTAAAAATAGTTAAGAAAGTCTGCTTAGCTTAGGCGTGATTCTAGGCTAGGTTTTAGCTTTCATGTTTAGTTACAATAAACACACGTTAAGCTTGTTTAATGCGTGTAGTTTAGTACTAGTTTGTTTTCTATATTTAAGCTTATGAAATGTAAGTGTATGGCAGATTATGATATATGAATTAAGAAAGTTTTCTCCTTAAAAACTATTTATTCTTGTTGCTAAGATAAATCGTTTTGTTGCCAAGTTTAACTTGACGAATTTGAGTGGTTAAGTGAGTTTTCCTTCCATGCAAATTAAACAACTAGTGGGTTTTAAGTGAGTAACCCTTGCCTACATATCTTGTTTGTTTAAGTGAGTAATCCTTACAAACTAATCCTTCTTTCCTCTATAAAACGTTCCTTAACCACTTCCAAAACAACCTACAAACCTTTACCCGTAATTTTACTTAAAACACCAACCTTTTTTTTTCCTTTCCACTTAAGTTTGATCCATTAAGCTTGTATTAACTAAGACTTTCTATTAGTTTTTACATCATGAATAAAATGAAGGTCAAATGCATTCTACAAAGCTAATTGAATCAAATGAAAGTCAAACACATTCAAACAAAGCTAATTGAATAAAATGAAGGTCAAATGCATTCTACAAAGCTAATTGAATCAAATGAAAGTCAAACACATTCAAACAAAGCTAATTGAATCAAATGAAAGTCAAATGCATTCTACAAAGCTAATTAAATCAAATGAAAATCAAACACATTCAAACAAAGCTAATTAAATCAAATGAAAGTCAAACACATTGAAACAAAGTTTTTTTAATAAAATGAAAGTCAAATGCATTCAACAAAGCTAAATGAATCAAGTGAAATTCAAATGCATTCTACAAAGCTAATTGAATCAAATCAACGATAAACACATTCAAACATAGCTAATTTAATCCAATGAAAGCCAAACACAATCAAATAAATCTTTTTGAATCAAGTTAAAGTCTAATGCATTCAACAAAGCTAATTGAATCAAATGAAAGTCAAACCCACTTAAACAAAGCTTTTGGAATAATATGAATGTCAAATGCATTCTACAAAGCTAATTGAATCCAATGAAAGTCTAATGCATTCAATAAAGCAAATTGAACCAAATGAAAGTCAAACACATTCAAACAAAGCTAATTGAATCAAATGAAAGTCAAACACATTAAAACAAAGCTTTTTTGATCAAATTTAAGTTAAACACATTCAAACAAAGCTAATTAAATCAAATGAAAGTCAAACACATTCAAACAAGCTTTATGACAAAAATGCAAGCCAAATGCATTCAATTATGCTAATTGAATCAAATGAAAGTCAAACACATTCAAACAAAGCTTTTTAAATCAAATGAAAGTCAAATGCATTCAAACAAAGCTAATTGAATCAAATGAAAGTCAAACACAATCAAACAAATCTAATTGAATAAAATGAAAGCCAAATGCATTCAACAATGCTAATTGAATCAAATGAAAGTAAAACACATTCAAACAAAGCTAATTGAATCAAATGAAAGTCAAACACATTCAAACAAGCTTTATGACTCAAATGCAAGCCAAATGCATTCAATTATGCTAATTGAATCAAATGAAAGTCAAACACATTCAAACAAAGCTAATTAAATTAAATGGAAGTCAAACTCATTCAAACAAAGCTTTTTGAGTTATATTGAAGTCTAATACATTCAACAAAGCTAATTGAATCAAATGAGGGTCAAATGCATTCTACAAAGCTAATTGAATCAAATGAAAATCAAACACATCAAAACAAAGCTAATTGAATCAAATGAAAGTCAAACACATTCAAACAAACCTAATTAAATCAAATGAAAGTCAAACACATTAAAACAAAGTTTCTGAGTCAAATTAAAGTCAAATGCATTCAACAAAGCTAATTGAATCAAAAGAAAGTCAAATGCATTCTACAAAGCTAATAGAATCAAATGAAAGTTAAACACATTCTAACAAAGCTAATTGAATCCAATGAAAGTCAAACACATTCAAATAAAGCTTTTTAAATCAAATTAAAGTCTAATGCATTCAAAAAAAGGTAATTGAATCAAATTAAAGTCAAACACATTCAAACAAGACTTATGAATCAAATTTAAGTCAAACACAATCAAACAGAGCTAATTAAATCAAATTAAAGTCAAACCCATTAAAACAAAGCTCTTTGAATAAAATTAATGTCAAATGCATTCTACAAATCTAATTAAATCAATTAAAAGTGAAACATATTCAAACAAAGCTAATTGGATCAAATGAAAGTTAAACACATTCAAACAAAGCTAATTGAATCAAATAAAAGTCAAATGCATTCTACAAAGCTAATTAAATCAAATGAAAGTCAAACACATTAAAACATAGCTTTTTGAATCAAATTAAAGTCAAATGCATTCAACAAAGCTAATTGAATAAAATGAAGGTCAAATGCAGTCTACAAAGCTAATTGAATCAAATGAAAGTCAAACACATTCAAACAAAGCTAATTGAATCAAATGAAAGTCAAATGCATTCTACAAAGCTAATTAAATCAAATGAAAATCAAACACATTCAAACAAAGCTAATTAAATCAAATGAAAGTCAAACACATTGAAACAAAGCTTTTTTAATAAAATGAAAGTCAAATGCCTTCAACAAAGCTAAATGAATCAAGTGAAATTCAAATGCATTCTATAAAGCTAATTGAATCAAATCAACGATAAACACATTCAAACATATCTAATTTAATCCAATGATGTGATTTTTAGTCCGAAAACTAAGCCTCACAAAGATATGAATCTAACCTAATTCTATACAGAAAATTCACCAAGAATTAAGCAAGAAACTTAGATTAATTAATCAAGAATCCACCTAATTAATCAACCTAGGTGATTGTTTTAACTAAAACAAACAAAACAGCAAATTGGAATCCACCAATCAAGAATTTAAGTAATCCAACTTAAACAAAAGCAATAAGAAATATTATTATGAATGTATGATTAAACTTCTATATTATTCGAAGATTACAACCCTATATTTATAAACTCAATCAATTATCCTAATCCCACTTGAATTAGAATTCTAATCCCCTAACAAAAACCCACGGATTGCATAACTTAATCAAGTTTAGATAACTTTGATTTAGTTATTTAATCCTACTTAAACTCTAACTACTCTTAAGATAAAACTTGCCTATTTTATCCTAACTCAAGCTTGCACTCCAAGCTATTATTGACGCCTACTAGACTAAAACAATTCCTAATGCAATTAGAAATCCTAAGTGCTTAAAACAAGAAAAACCCTTTCAAGTGAAAGGTAAAAACTTGTAAGCAAAAACCTAAGAAAGCTTTTAAAGAAACCTTAAAGAACTATCAAGAAGCTTCAAGAACTCCCAAGAACGCCACCATACAAAGCGTGGCTTTGTCTTGATGCCCCCGATAGTAAGTTTGACCTATTGAAGAAGCTTCCAAGTATAGATTCATGCTTTCTTGACTTTCTTGGAATAATTCTTCAACATGCTCATCGTTCACATTGATGCACGCATCATCCTCCCCTTCTTCAAAAGAATTTGCCCTCAAATCTTCAATAGCACCATCTGGCAAATACTTCACCAAATCCCCAATATTAAATGTTGCGCTTACACCATATTCTCCCGGCAATTCAAGCTTATATGCATTCTCATTGATCTTCTCAATAATCTTGAACGGCCCCTCACTTCTTGGCATCAATTTATTCTTTCGTTTGTTAGGAAATCTCTCTTTTCTCAAGTGTAGCCACACCAAGTCGCCAACTTCAAAACTTTGTGGCTTTTTGTTCTTGTTAGCTCGTGCTTTGTAGAGTTCATTGACACGTTCAATCCTAGCTCTAACTTGTGCGTGTAGCTTTATCATGTACTTGATGTTAGTCTCGGCATCCTTATGAATCACTTCCCCTTTTGGAATTTCAATTAAATCAATGGGCATTTTTGGATTGACACCATAAACAACTTCGAATGGTGTGTGTTTTGTGGCATAAGTAGGTGATCTATTGTAAGCAAACTCGGCATGAGCAAGCTTAATATCCCAATCTTTTTGTGTTTTGCTCACTAGTCCACGTAAAAGCACACCAAGAGTTCGATTTGTTACCTCCGTTTGTCCGTCCGTTTGCGGGTGATATGATGTACTAAATAACAGCTTCGTTCCCACCAACTTCCATAGTGATTTCCAAAAGAAACTCATGAACTTTGTATCACGATCACTCACAATACTGTTCGGCAACCCATGTAGTCTCACCACTTCCTTGAAATACAATTCCGCCACTTTCATAGCATCGTCCACTTTGTGACAAGGTATGAAATGAGCCATCTTGGAAAATAGCTTTGAACCATGCAATTCGTCTAACAAATCATCAAGTCTAGGTATAGGAAATCTATACTTGATGGTTATGTTGTTCACACTCCTACTATCAATGCACATACGCCAACTCCCATCTTTTTTTGGAACTAACAATGTAGGCACGGCACATGGGCTCATACTCTCTTTCACGTAGCCTCTTTGCATCAATTCCTCTATTTGACGTTGCATTTCCTTTGTTTCTTCCGGATTACTTCTATATGCTGCCTTGTTAGGTAGTGGAGCTCCCGGAATAAGATCAATTTGATGTTCAATACCACGAATTGGTGGTAATCCCGGTGGTAATTCACTAGGAAAAACATCACAATACTCTTGCAATACTACTTCTAATTCCACGGGCCTCTTTTCTTGTTTACTTTCATTCACTTGCACATTGTTAGCCACCATAATATATACTATATTGTTGTTGTTGATCTCTTTCTCCAACTCCTTTTCCCCAATTAAATATGCACCTTTTGAACTAGGGTTAATTCTATGATCAACAAGTGGTTTCAATGCATATGATTTTTCCCCCTTTCCTTTTCGAATTATATACACATTTGTCCTACCATTAAACTTGACAAATCTATCATATTGCCATGGTCTACCCAATAAGATATGACAAGCATCCATAGGGCATACATCACATAAAACTTTATCATGATATTTGCCAATTGAAAAGGTGATTAGGGCTCGTTTCGTTACCTTCACGTCACTAGCATCATTGAGCCAATGTAGCTTGTAAGGTTTTGGGTGATCGGTTGTAGGCCACTCTAATTTGTTGATCAAAGTTGTAGACACCACATTTGTGCAACTTCCCGAGTCTATTATTACGTCACACAATCGATCTTCCACCTTGCACCTTGTTAAAAAGATTTTCTCTCTTTGATTCTCTTCAACGGGCATAGGTTTAGAGTGAAGAGCTCTCCTTAGAACCAAGCTCTTTCCTTGCGTTTCACCATCAACCTCTTCGGCACTACCCTCCTCTTCTTCAAAATCACGTTCTTTCTCGACCACAACCTCCATGTCACTATTTCCCTCGCACCTAGCTTTCTCTTCTTCCCATTCTTGAGCCGTCATAGTGCGTTTTGAGTAGCAATTGCTTGCTATGTGGCCAACACTCCCACATTTGAAACATTTTCTATCTTCGGTCACCTTCTTGCTAGCTTCGTTTCTGGGTTTGTTATCTTTAGCATACGGATTAGAAGAAGTCCTATCAAAGGTAGGCTTGTCACTAGCCTTTGTGAACGTGCGTGTGAACGGTTTCACACTTGAGGTCTTCTTGGCCTTGAATTGTCTTTCAACCTTAATGGCCGCCTTGCATACTTCTTCAAACGAATAGTATTCGTGCAATTCAATCTTCTCTTGAACATTTTCGTTCAAACCTGCAATAAAACGTGCTATTTTGTGCCCTAGAATTTCTTCTAAATCACACAATAAACATAGTTTCTCAAACTCACACAAATAAGCCTCCACGGATTGATTTCCTTGCTTAAAAGTCTGCATCTTGAGATACACTTCTTGCACGTACTCATGGGGCACAAATTGACGCTTCATATATTTCTGCAATTGTGTCCAAGTAGTGATCTTGGATCGTCCCTCCTTGCGTCTCTTTTTCTTGAGATTATCATACCATAAACTCGCATAACCTGTGAGTTTTAATTCAGCAAGTTTGCACCTCTTTCGTTCATCATACTCCTTGTAATCAAAGAGTGTTTCGGCTCTTCTAACCCACTCAAAATATTTTTCGGGGTCTAGCATACTACCATTGAATTCCGGAAAATCTAACCTTATATTTCGGTCATCATCTTTGGCCTTGTTCTTCCGTCTATGCCTTCTAGGTTCATCACTCGAAGATGAATCTTTATGGCGTGATCTACTTGCTTTTCTCCTTTCATATTCGTCTTCACTTGAACTAGAAATTGCAACTGATTTGTTCTTCCTTGAAGATGAAGTTTTGTCACGTTCGTCAAGCCTAGCCAATACTTCTTGCAATTGTTGTGACAATCGCTCTATTTGACGATCCCTCCGCAAGTTATGCGCTTGATCAAGGTTCAAACCCCTTGGAATCCCTGGGATTTCTTCGTCACTCATTGCTCCTACACAAACCAGGTTTAGTTTATGCAAAATCTTGATTAAAAGATTGAATCTTGATTGATTCTTGAAGCAAATAAGAACCGTTCTCCAGATCGCAACTTTGTGTAACACTCTCAAAAGTTTGAGGTTGCACAGACTTCGTTACGCGTCCAATTGACACGAAATTTTGACACAATGTTGATCTACGTTTTCTGAATCTTGCCACAAAATTTCAGCCAAAAATTCCAAGCCTAACGTCACCAGTTTAAATTCTACCGAAACTGTGCTCTGATACCAAGATGATGTGATTTTTAGTCCGAAAACTAAGCCTCACAAAGATATGAATCTAACCTAATTCTATACAGAAAATTCACCAAGAATTAAGCAAGAAACTTAGATTAATTAATCAAGAATCCACCTAATTAATCAACCTAGGTGATTGTTTTAACTAAAACAAACAAAACAGCAAATTGGAATCCACCAATCAAGAATTTAAGTAATCCAACTTAAACAAAAGCAATAAGAAATATTATTATGAATGTATGATTAAACTTCTATATTATTCGAAGATTACAACCCTATATTTATAAACTCAATCAATTATCCTAATCCCACTTGAATTAGAATTCTAATCCCCTAACAAAAACCCACGGATTGCATAACTTAATCAAGTTTAGATAACTTTGATTTAGTTATTTAATCCTACTTAAACTCTAACTACTCTTAAGATAAAACTTGCCTATTTTATCCTAACTCAAGCTTGCACTCCAAGCTATTATTGACGCCTACTAGACTAAAACAATTCCGAATGCAATTAGAAATCCTAAGTGCTTAAAACAAGAAAAACCCTTTCAAGTGAAAGGTAAAAACTTGTAAGCAAAAACCTAAGAAAGCTTTTAAAGAAACCTTAAAGAACTATCAAGAAGCTTCAAGAACTCCCAAGAACGCCACCATACAAAGCGTGGCTTTGTCTTGATGCCCCCGATAGTAAGTTTGACCTATTGAAGAAGCTTCCAAGTATAGATTCATGCTTTCTTGACTTTCTTGGAATAATTCTTCAACATGCTCATCGTTCACATTGATGCACGCATCATCCAATGAAAGCCAAACACAATCAAATAAATCTTTTTGAATCAAGTTAAAGTCTAATGCGTTCAACAAAGCTAATTGAATCAAATGAAAGTCAAACCCACTTAAACAAAGCTTTTGGAATAATATGAATGTCAAATGTATTCTACAAAGCTAATTGAATCCAATGAAAGTCTAATGCATTCAATAAAGCTAATTGAACCAAATGAAAGTCAAACACATTCAAACAAAGCTAATTGAATCAAATGAAAGTCAAACACATTAAAACAAAGCTTTTTGGATCAAATTTAAGTTAAACACATTCAAACAAAGCTAATTAAATCAAATGAAAGTCAAACACATTCAAACAAGCTTTATGACAAAAATGCAAGCCAAATGCATTCAATTATGCTAATTGAATCAAATGAAAGTCAAACACATTCAAACAAAGCTTTTTAAATCAAATGAAAGTCAAATGCATTCAAACAAAGCTAATTGAATCAAATGAAAGTGAAACACAATCAAACAAAGCTAATTGAATAAAATGAAAGCCAAATGCATTCAACAATGCTAATTGAATCAAATGAAAGTAAAACACATTCAAACAAAGCTAATTGAATCAAATGAAAGTCAAACACATTCAAACAAGCTTTATGACAAAAATGCAAGCCAAATGCATTCAATTATGCTAATTGAATCAAATGAAAGTCAAACACATTCAAACAAAGCTTTTTAAATCAAATGAAAGTCAAATGCATTCAAACAAAGCTAATTGAATCAAATGAAAGTCAAACACAATCAAACAAAGCTAATTGAATAAAATGAAAGCCAAATGCATTCAAAAATGCTAATTGAATCAAATGAAAGTAAAACACATTCAAACAAAGCTAATTGAATCAAATGAAAGTCAAACACATTCAAACAAGCTTTATGAGTCAAATGCAAGCCAAATGCATTCAATTATGCTAATTGAATCAAATGAAAGTCAAACACATTCAAACAAAGCTAATTAAATTAAATGGAAGTCAAACTCATTCAAACAAAGCTTTTTGAGTTATATTGAAGTCTATGACATTCAACAAAGCTAATTGAATCAAATGAGGGTCAAATGCATTCTACAAAGCTAATTGAATCAAATGAAAATCAAACATATCAAAACAAAGCTAATTGAATCAAATGAAAGTCAAACACATTCAAACAAACCTAATTAAATCAAATGAAAGTCAAACACATTAAAACAAAGTTTCTGAGTCAAATTAAAGTCAAATGCATTCAACATAGCTAATTGAATCAAAAGAAAGTCAAATGCATTCTACAAAGCTAATAGAATCAAATGAAAGTTAAACACATTCTAACAAAGCTAATTAAATCCAATGAAAGTCAAACACATTCAAATAAAGCTTTTTAAATCAAATTAAAGTCTAATGCATTCAAAAAAGGTAATTGAATCAAATTAAAGTCAAACACATTCAAACAAGACTTATGAATCAAATTTAAGTCAAACACAATCAAACAGAGCTAATTAAATCAAATTAAAGTCAAACCCATTCAAACAAAGCTTTTTGAATAAAATTAATGTCAAATGCATTCTACAAAGCTAATTAAATCAATTAAAAGTGAAACACATTCAAACAAAGCTAATTGGATCAAATGAAAGTCAAACACATTCAAACAAAGCTAATTGAATCAAATGAAAGTCAAATGCATTCTACTAAGCTAATTAAATCAAATGAAAGTCAAACACATTTAAACAAAGCTTTTTGAATCAAATTAAAGTCAAATGCATTCAACAAAGCTAATTGAATAAAATGAAAGTCAAATGCATTCTACAAAGCTAATTGAATCAAATGAAAGTCAAACACACGTTCAAACAAAGCTAATTGAATCAAATGAAAGTCAAACACATTCAAACAAAGCTAATTGAATCAAATGAAAGTCAAATGCATTCTACAAAGCTAATTAAATCAAATGAAAATCAAACACATTCAAACAAAGCTAATTAAATCAAATGAAAGTCAAACACATTGAAACAAAGCTTATTTAATAAAATGAAAGTCAAATGCATTCAACAAAGCTAAATGAATCAAGTGAAATTCAAATGCATTCTACAAAGCTAATTGAATCAAATGAAAGCCAAATGCATTCAACAATGCTAATTGAGTCAAATTAAAGTAAAACACATTCAAACAAAGCTAATTGAATCAAATGAAAGTCAAACACATTCAAACAAGCTTTATGACTCAAATGCAAGCCAAATGCATTCAATTATGCTAATTGAATCAAATGAAAGTCAAACACATTCAAACAAAGCTAATTAAATTAAATGGAAGTCAAACTCATTCAAACAAAGCTTTTTGAGTTATATTGAAGTCTAATACATTCAACAAAGCTAATTGAATCAAATGAGGGTCAAATGCATTCTACAAAGCTAATTGAATCAAATGAAAATCAAACACATCAAAACAAAGCTAATTGAATCAAATGAAAGTCAAACACATTCAAACAAACCTAATTAAATCAAATGAAAGTCAAAAACATTAAAACAAAGTTTCTGAGTCAAATTAAAGTCAAATGCATTCAACAAAGCTAATTGAATCAAAAGAAAGTCAAATGCATTCTACAAAGCTAATAGAATCAAATGAAAGTTAAACACATTCTAACAAAGCTAATTGAATCCAATGAAAGTCAAACACATTCAAATAAAGCTTTTTAAATCAAATTAAAGTCTAATGCATTCAAAAAAAGGTAATTGAATCAAATTAAAGTCAAACACATTCAAACAAGACTTATGAATCAAATTTAAGTCAAACACAATCAAACAGAGCTAATTAAATCAAATTAAAGTCAAACCCATTCAAACAAAGCTCTTTGAATAAAATTAATGTCAAATGCATTCTACAAATCTAATTAAATCAATTAAAAGTGAAACATATTCAAACAAAGCTAATTGGATCAAATGAAAGTTAAACACATTCAAACAAAGCTAATTGAATCAAATAAAAGTCAAATGCATTCTACAAAGCTAATTAAATCAAATGAAAGTCAAACACATTAAAACATAGCTTTTTGAATCAAATTAAAGTCAAATGCATTCAACAAAGCTAATTGAATAATATGAAGGTCAAATGCAGTCTACAAAGCTAATTGAATCAAATGAAAGTCAAACACATTCAAACAAAGCTAATTGAATCAAATGAAAGTCAAATGCATTCTACAAAGCTAATTAAATCAAATGAAAATCAAACACATTCAAACAAAGCTAATTAAATCAAATGAAAGTCAAACACATTGAAACAAAGCTTTTTTAATAAAATGAAAGTCAAATGCCTTCAACAAAGCTAAATGAATCAAGTGAAATTCAAATGCATTCTATAAAGCTAATTGAATCAAATCAACGATAAACACATTCAAACATATCTAATTTAATCCAATGAAAGCCAAACACAATCAAATAAATCTTTTTGAATCAAGTTAAAGTCTAATGCGTTCAACAAAGCTAATTGAATCAAATGAAAGTCAAACCCACTTAAACAAAGCTTTTGGAATAATATGAATGTCAAATGTATTCTACAAAGCTAATTGAATCCAATGAAAGTCTAATGCATTCAATAAAGCTAATTGAACCAAATGAAAGTCAAACACATTCAAACAAAGCTAATTGAATCAAATGAAAGTCAAACACATTAAAACAAAGCTTTTTGGATCAAATTTAAGTTAAACACATTCAAACAAAGCTAATTAAATCAAATGAAAGTCAAACACATTCAAACAAGCTTTATGACAAAAATGCAAGCCAAATGCATTCAATTATGCTAATTGAATAAAATGAAAGTCAAACACATTCAAACAAAGCTTTTTAAATCAAATGAAAGTCAAATGCATTCAAACAAAGCTAATTGAATCAAATGAAAGTGAAACACAATCAAACAAAGCTAATTGAATAAAATGAAAGCCAAATGCATTCAACAATGCTAATTGAATCAAATGAAAGTAAAACACATTCAAACAAAGCTAATTGAATCAAATGAAAGTCAAACACATTCAAACAAGCTTTATGACAAAAATGCAAGCCAAATGCATTCAATTATGCTAATTGAATCAAATGAAAGTCAAACACATTCAAACAAAGCTTTTTAAATCAAATGAAAGTCAAATGCATTCAAACAAAGCTAATTGAATCAAATGAAAGTCAAACACAATCAAACAAAGCTAATTGAATAAAATGAAAGCCAAATGCATTCAAAAATGCTAATTGAATCAAATGAAAGTAAAACACATTCAAACAAAGCTAATTGAATCAAATGAAAGTCAAACACATTCAAACAAGCTTTATGAGTCAAATGCAAGCCAAATGCATTCAATTATGCTAATTGAATCAAATGAAAGTCAAACACATTCAAACAAAGCTAATTAAATTAAATGGAAGTCAAACTCATTCAAACAAAGCTTTTTGAGTTATATTGAAGTCTATGACATTCAACAAAGCTAATTGAATCAAATGAGGGTCAAATGCATTCTACAAAGCTAATTGAATCAAATGAAAATCAAACATATCAAAACAAAGCTAATTGAATCAAATGAAAGTCAAACACATTCAAACAAACCTAATTAAATCAAATGAAAGTCAAACACATTAAAACAAAGTTTCTGAGTCAAATTAAAGTCAAATGCATTCAACATAGCTAATTGAATCAAAAGAAAGTCAAATGCATTCTACAAAGCTAATAGAATCAAATGAAAGTTAAACACATTCTAACAAAGCTAATTAAATCCAATGAAAGTCAAACACATTCAAATAAAGCTTTTTAAATCAAATTAAAGTCTAATGCATTCAAAAAAGGTAATTGAATCAAATTAAAGTCAAACACATTCAAACAAGACTTATGAATCAAATTTAAGTCAAACACAATCAAACAGAGCTAATTAAATCAAATTAAAGTCAAACCCATTCAAACAAAGCTTTTTGAATAAAATTAATGTCAAATGCATTCTACAAAGCTAATTAAATCAATTAAAAGTGAAACACATTCAAACAAAGCTAATTGGATCAAATGAAAGTCAAACACATTCAAACAAAGCTAATTGAATCAAATGAAAGTCAAATGTATTCTACTAAGCTAATTAAATCAAATGAAAGTCAAACACATTTAAACAAAGCTTTTTGAATCAAATTAAAGTCAAATGCATTCAACAAAGCTAATTGAATAAAATGAAAGTCAAATGCATTCTACAAAGCTAATTGAATCAAATGAAAGTCAAACACACGTTCAAACAAAGCTAAATGAATCAAATGAAAGTCAAACACATTCAAACAAAGCTAATTGAATCAAATGAAAGTCAAATGCATTCTACAAAGCTAATTAAATCAAATGAAAATCAAACACATTCAAACAAAGCTAATTAAATCAAATGAAAGTCAAACACATTGAAACAAAGCTTATTTAATAAAATGAAAGTCAAATGCATTCAACAAAGCTAAATGAATCAAGTGAAATTCAAATGCATTCTACAAAGCTAATTGAATCAAATGAAAGCCAAATGCATTCAACAATGCTAATTGAGTCAAATTAAAGTAAAACACATTCAAACAAAGCTAATTGAATCAAATGAAAGTCAAACACATTCAAACAAGCATTATGACTCAAATGCAAGCTAAATGCATTCAATTATGTTTATTGAATCAAATGAAAGTCAAACACATTCAAACAAAGCTAATTAAATTAAATGGAAGTCAAACTCATTCAAACAAAGATTTTTGAGTTATATTGAAGTCTAATACATTCAACAAAGCTAATTGAATCAAATGAGGGTCAAATGCATTCTACAAAGCTAATTGAATCAAATGAAAATCAAACACATCAAAACAAAGCTAATTGAATCAAATGAAAGTCAAACACAATCAAACAAAGCTAATTGAATAAAATGAAAGTCAAACACATTCAAACAAAGCTAATTGAATCAAATGAAAGTCAAACACATTAAAACAAAGCTTTTTTGATCAAATTTAAGTTAAACACATTCAAACAAAGCTAATTAAATCAAATGAAAGTCAAACACATTCAAACAAGCTTTATGACAAAAATGCAAGCCAAATGCATTCAATTATGCTAATTGAATCAAATGAAAGTCAAACACATTCAAACAAAGCTTTTTAAATCAAATGAAAGTCAAATGCATTCAAACAAAGCTAATTGAATCAAATGAAAGTCAAACACAATCAAACAAATCTAATTGAATAAAATGAAAGCCAAATGCATTCAACAATGCTAATTGAATCAAATGAAAGTAAAACACATTCAAACAAAGCTAATTGAATCAAATGAAAGTCAAACACATTCAAACAAGCTTTATGACTCAAATGCAAGCCAAATGCATTCAATTATGCTAATTGAATCAAATGAAAGTCAAACACATTCAAACAAAGCTAATTAAATGAAATGGAAGTCAAACTCATTTAAACAAAGCTTTTTGGGTTATATTGAAGTCTAATACATTCAACAAAGCTAATTGAATCAAATGAGTGTCAAATGCATTCTACAAAGCTAATTGAATCAAATGAAAATAAAACACATCAAAACAAAGCTAATTCAATCAAATGAAAGTCAAACACATTCAAACAAACCTAATTGAATCAAATGAAAGTCAAACACATTAAAACACAGTTTCTGAGTCAAATTAAAGTCAAATGCATTCAACAAAGCTAATTGAATCAAACGAAAGTCAAATGCATTCTACAAAACTAATAGAATCAAATTAAAGTTAAACACATTCTAACAAAGCTAATTGAATCCAATGAAAGTCAAACAAATTCAAATAAAGCTTTTTAAATCAAATTAAAGTCTAATGCATTCAAAAAAAGGTAATTGAATCAAATTAAAGTCAAACACATTCAAACAAGACTAATGAATCAAATTTAAGTCAAACACAATCAAACAGAGCTAATTAAATCAAATTAAAGTCAAAGCCATTCAAACAAAGCTTTTTGAATAAAATTAAAGTCAAATGCATTCTACAAAGCTAATTAAATCAATTAAAAGTGAAACACATTCAAACAAAGCTAATTGGATCAAATAAAAGTAAAACACATTCAAACAAAGCTAATTGAATCAAATGAAAGTCAAATGCATTCTACAAAGCTAATTAAATCAAATGAAAGTCAAACACATTCAAACAAACCTAATTGAATCAAATGAAAGTCAAACACATTAAAACAAAGTTTTTGAGTCAAATTAAAGTCAAATGCATTCAACAAAGCTAATTAAATCAAACAAAAGTCAAATGCATTCAAACACGACTTATGAATCAAATTTAAGTCAAACACAATCAAACAGAGCTAATTAAATCAAATTAAAGTCAAACCCATTCAAACAAAGCTCTTTGAATAAAATTAATGTCAAATGCATTCTACAAATCTAATTAAATCAATTAAAAGTGAAACATATTCAAACAAAGCTAATTGGATCAAATGAAAGTTAAACACATTCAAACAAAGCTAATTGAATCAAATAAAAGTCAAATGCATTCTACAAAGCTAATTAAATCAAATGAAAGTCAAACACATTAAAACATAGCTTTTTGAATCAAATTAAAGTCAAATGCATTCAACAAAGCTAATTGAATAAAATGAAGGTCAAATGCATTCTACAAAGCTAATTGAATCAAATGAAAGTCAAACACATTCAAACAAAGCTAATTGAATCAAATGAAAGTCAAATGCATTCTACAAAGCTAATTAAATCAAATGAAAATCACACACATTCAAACAAAGCTAATTAAATCAAATGAAAGTCAAACACATTGAAACAAAGCTTTTTTAATAAAATGAAAGTCAAATGCCTTCAACAAAGCTAAATGAATCAAGTGAAATTCAAATGCATTCTATAAAGCTAATTGAATCAAATCAACGATAAACACATTCAAACATATCTAATTTAATCCAATGAAAGCCAAACACAATCAAATAAATCTTTTTGAATCAAGTTAAAGTCTAATGCGTTCAACAAAGCTAATTGAATCAAATGAAAGTCAAACCCACTTAAACAAAGCTTTTGGAATAATATGAATGTCAAATGTATTCTACAAAGCTAATTGAATCCAATGAAAGTCTAATGCATTCAATAAAGCTAATTGAACCAAATGAAAGTCAAACACATTCAAACAAAGCTAATTGAATCAAATGAAAGTCAAACACATTAAAACAAAGCTTTTTGGATCAAATTTAAGTTAAACACATTCAAACAAAGCTAATTAAATCAAATGAAAGTCAAACACATTCAAACAAGCTTTATGACAAAAATGCAAGCCAAATGCATTCAATTATGCTAATTGAATCAAATGAAAGTCAAACACATTCAAACAAAGCTTTTTAAATCAAATGAAAGTCAAATGCATTCAAACAAAGCTAATTGAATCAAATGAAAGTCAAACACAATCAAACAAAGCTAATTGAATAAAATGAAAGCCAAATGCATTCAACAATGCTAATTGAATCAAATGAAAGTAAAACACATTCAAACAAAGCTAATTGAATCAAATGAAAGTCAAACACATTCAAACAAGCTTTATGACAAAAATGCAAGCCAAATGCATTCAATTATGCTAATTGAATCAAATGAAAGTCAAACACATTCAAACAAAGCTTTTTAAATCAAATGAAAGTCAAATGCATTCAAACAAAGCTAATTGAATCAAATGTAAGTCAAACACAATCAAACAAAGCTAATTGAATAAAATGAAAGCCAAATGCATTCAAAAATGCTAATTGAATCAAATGAAAGTAAAACACATTCAAACAAAGCTAATTGAATCAAATGAAAGTCAAACACATTCAAACAAGCTTTATGAGTCAAATGCAAGCCAAATGCATTCAATTATGCTAATTGAATCAAATGAAAGTCAAACACATTCAAACAAAGCTAATTAAATTAAATGGAAGTCAAACTCATTCAAACAAAGCTTTTTGAGTTATATTGAAGTCTATGACATTCAACAAAGCTAATTGAATCAAATGAGGGTCAAATGCATTCTACAAAGCTAATTGAATCAAATGAAAATCAAACACATCAAAACAAAGCTAATTGAATCAAATGAAAGTCAAACACATTCAAACAAACCTAATTAAATCAAATGAAAGTCAAACACATTAAAACAAAGTTTCTGAGTCAAATTAAAGTCAAATGCATTCAACATAGCTAATTGAATCAAAAGAAAGTCAAATGCATTCTACAAAGCTAATAATATCAAATGAAAGTTAAACACATTCTAACAAAGCTAATTAAATCCAATGAAAGTCAAACACATTCAAATAAAGCTTTTTAAATCAAATTAAAGTCTAATGCATTCAAAAAAGGTAATTGAATCAAATTAAAGTCAAACACATTCAAACAAGACTTATGAATCAAATTTAAGTCAAACACAATCAAACAGAGCTAATTAAATCAAATTAAAGTCAACCCCATTCAAACAAAGCTTTTTGAATAAAATTAATGTCAAATGCATTCTAAAAAGCTAATTAAATCAATTAAAAGTGAAACATATTCAAACAAAGCTAATTGGATCAAATGAAAGTTAAACACATTCAAACAAAGCTAATTGAATCAAATAAAAGTCAAATGCATTCTACAAAGCTAATTAAATCAAATGAAAGTCAAACACATTAAAACATAGCTTTTTGAATCAAATTAAAGTCAAATGCATTCAACAAAGCTAATTGAATAAAATGAAGGTCAAATGCATTCTACAAAGCTAATTGAATCAAATAAAAGTCAAACACATTCAAACAAAGCTAATTGAATCAAATGAAAGTCAAATGCATTCTACAAAGCTAATTAAATCAAATGAAAATCAAACACATTCAAACAAAGCTAATTAAATCAAATGAAAGTCAAACACATTGAAACAAAGTTTTTTTAATAAAATGAAAGTCAAATGCATTCAACAAAGCTAAATGAATCAAGTGAAATTCAAATGCATTCTACAAAGCTAATTGAATCAAATCAACGATAAACACATTCAAACATAGCTAATTTAATCCAATGAAAGCCAAACACAATCAAATAAATCTTTTTGAATCAAGTTAAAGTCTAATGCATTCAACAAAGCTAATTGAATCAAATGAAAGTCAAACCCACTTAAACAAAGCTTTTGGAATAATATGAATGTCAAATGCATTCTACAAAGCTAATT
Organism: Chenopodium quinoa; assembly: GCF_001683475.1. NCBI lineage: Eukaryota > Viridiplantae > Streptophyta > Magnoliopsida > Caryophyllales > Amaranthaceae > Chenopodium > Chenopodium quinoa. Next base: position 93,706 of record NW_018743533.1, on the reverse strand, counting down.
GAATCCAATGATAGTCTAATGCATTCAATAAAGCTAATTGAACCAAATGAAAGTCAAACACATTCAAACAAAGCTAATTGAATCAAATGAAAGTCAAACACATTAAAACAAAGCTTTTTGGATCAAATTTAAGTTAAACACATTCAAACAAAGCTAATTAAATCAAATGAAAGTCAAACACATTCAAACAAGCTTTATGACAAAAATGCAAGCCAAATGCATTCAATTATGCTAATTGAATCAAATGAAAGTCAAACACATTCAAACAAAGCTTTTTAAATCAAATGAAAGTCAAATGCATTCAAACAAAGCTAATTGAATCAAATGAAAGTTAAACACAATCAAACAAAGCTAATTGAATAAAATGAAAGCCAAATGCATTCAACAATGCTAATTGAATCAAATGAAAGTAAAACACATTCAAACAAAGCTAATTGAATCAAATGAAAGTCAAACACATTCAAACAAGCTTTATGAGTCAAATGCAAGCCAAATGCATTCAATTATGCTAATTGAATCAAATGAAAGTCAAACACATTCAAACAAAGCTAATTAAATTAAATGAAAGTCAAACTCATTCAAACAAAGCTTTTTTAGTTATATTGAACTCTAATACATTCAACAAAGCTAATTGAATCAAATGAGGGTCAAATGCATTCTACAAAGCTAATTGAATCAAATGAAAATCAAACACATCAAAACAAAGCTAATTGAATCAAATGAAAGTCTAACACATTCAAACAAACCTCATTGAATCAAATGAAAGTCAAACACATTAAAACAAAGTTTCTGAGTCAAATTAAAGTCAAATGCATTCAACAAAGCTAAATGAATCAAACGAAAGTCAAATGCATTCTACAAAGCTAATAGAATCAAATGAAAGTTAAACACATTCTAACAAAGCTAATTGAATCCAATGAAAGTCAAACACATTCAAATAAAGCTTTTTAAATCAAATTAAAGTCTAATGCATTCAAAAAAGGTAATTGAATCAAATTAAAGTCAAACACATTCAAACAAGACTTATGAATCAAATTTAAGTCAAACACAATCAAACAGAGCTAATTAAATCAAATTAAAGTCAAACCCATTCAACAGAGCTTTTTGAATAAAATTAATGTCAAATGCATTCTACAAAGCTAATTAAATCAATTAAAAGTGAAACACATTCAAACAAAGCAAATTGGATCAAATGAAAGTCAAACACATTCAAACAAAGTTAATTGAATCAAATGAAAGTCAAATGCATTCTACAAAGCTAATTAAATCAAATGAAAGTCAAACACATTCTAACGAAGCTTTTTGAATCAAATTAAAGTCAAATGCATTCAACGAAGCTAATTGAATAAAATGAAAGTCAAATGCATTCTACAAAGCTAATTGAATCAAATGAAAGTCAAACACACATTCAAACAAAGCTAATTGAATCAAATGAAAGTCAAATGCATTCTACAAAGCTAATTAAATCAAATGAAAATCAAACACATTCAAACAAAGCTAATTAAATCAAATGAAAGTCAAACAAATTGAAACAAAGCTTTTTTAATAAAATGAAAGTCAAATGCATTCAACAAAGCTAAATGAATCAAGTGAAATTCAAATGCATTCTACAAAGCTAATTGAATTAAATGAAAGCGAAATGCATTGAACAATGCTAATTGAGTCAAATTAAAATAAAACACATTCAAACAAAGCTAATTGAATCAAATGAAAGTCAAACACATTCAAACAAGCTTTATGACTCGAATGCAATCAATTATGCTAATTGAAACAAACGAAAGTCAAACACATTCAAAAAAGCTAATTAAATTAAATGGAAGTCAAACTCATTCAAATAAAGCTTTTTGAGTTATATTGAAGTCTAATACATTCAACAAAGCTAATTGAATCAAATGAGGGTCAAATGCATTCTACAAAGCTAATTGAATCAAATAAATTTCAAACACATCAAAACAAAGCTAATTGAATCAAATGAAAGTCAAACACATTCAAACAAACCTAATTGAATCAAATGAAAGTCAAACACATTAAAACAAAGTTTCTGAGTCAAATTAAAGTCAAATGCATTCAACAAAGCTAATTAAAACAAACGAAAGTCAAATGCATTCTACAAAGCTAATAGAATCAAATGAAAGTTAAACACATTCTAACAAAGCTAATTAAATCTAATGAAAGTCAAACACATTCAAATAAAGCTTTTTAAATCAAATTAAAGTCTAATGCATTCAAAAAAGGTAATTGAATCAAATTAAAGTCAAACACATTCAAACAAGACTTATGAATGAAATTTAAGTCAAACACAATCAAACAGAGCTAATTAAATCAAATTAAAGTGAAACCCATTCAAACAAAGCTTTTTGAATAAAATTAATGTCAAATGCATTCTACAAAGCTAATTAAATCAATTAAAAGTGAAACACATTCAAACAAAGCTAATTGGATCAAATGAAAGTCAAACACATTCAAACAAAGCTAATTGAATCAAATGAAAGTCAAATGCATTCTACTAAGCTAATTAAATCAAATGAAAGTCAAACACATTTAAACAAAGCTTTTTGAATCAAATTAAAGTCAAATGCATTCAACAAAGCTAATTGAATAAAATGAAAGTCAAATGCATTCTACAAAGCTAATTGAATCAAATGAAAGTCAAACACACGTTCAAACAAAGCTAATTGAATCAAATGAAAGTCAAACACATTCAAACAAAGCTAATTGAATCAAATGAAAGTCAAATGCATTCTACAAAGCTAATTAAATCAAATAAAAATCAAACACATTCAAACAAAGCTAATTAAATCAAATGAAAGTCAAACACATTGAAACAAAGCTTATTTAATAAAATGAAAGTCAAATGCATTCAACAAAGCTAAATGAATCAAGTGAAATTCAAATGCATTCTACAAAGCTAATTGAATCAAATGAAAGCCAAATGCATTCAACAATGCTAATTGAGTCAAATTAAAGTAAAACACATTCAAACAAAGCTAATTGAATCAAATGAAAGTCAAACACATTCAAACAAGCATTATGACTCAAATGCAAGCCAAATGCATTCAATTATGTTTATTGAATCAAATGAAAGTCAAACACATTCAAACAAAGCTAATTAAATTAAATGGAAGTCAAACTCATTCAAACAAAGATTTTTGAGTTATATTGAAGTCTAATACATTCAACAAAGCTAATTGAATCAAATGATGGTCAAATGCATTCTACAAAGCTAATTGAATCAAATGAAAATCAAACACATCAAAACAAAGCTAATTGAATCAAATGAAAGTCAAACACATTCAAACAAACCTAATTGAATCAAATGAAAGTCAAACACATTAAAACAAAGTTTCTGAGTCAAATTAAAGTCAAATGCATTCAACAAAGCTAATTGAATCAAACGAAAGTCAAATGCATTCTACAAAGCTAATAGAATCAAATGAAAGTTAAACACATTCTAACAAAGCTAATTAAATCCAATGAAAGTCAAACACATTCAAATAAAGCTTTTTAAATCAAATTAAAGTCTAATGCATTCAAAAAAGGTAATTGAATCAAATTAAAGTCAAACACATTCAAACAAGACTTATGAATCAAATTTAAGTCAAACACAATCAAACAGAGCTAATTAAATCAAATTAAAGTCAAACCCATTCAAACAAAGCTTTTTGAATAAAATTAATGTCAAATGCATTCTACAAAGCTAATTAAATCAATTAAAAGTGAAACACATTCAAACAAAGCTAATTGGATCAAATGAAAGTCAAACACATTCAAACAAAGCTAATTGAATCAAATGAAAGTCAAATGCATTCTACTAAGCTAATTAAATCAAATGAAAGTCAAACACATTTAAACAAAGCTTTTTGAATCAAATTAAAGTCAAATGCATTCAACAAAGCTAATTGAATAAAATGAAAGTCAAATGCATTCTACAAAGCTAATTGAATCAAATGAAAGTCAAACACACGTTCAAACAAAGCTAATTGAATCAAATGAAAGTCAAACACATTCAAACAAAGCTAATTGAATCAAATGAAAGTCAAATGCATTCTACAAAGCTAATTAAATCAAATGAAAATCAAACACATTCAAACAAAGCTAATTAAATCAAATGAAAGTCAAACACATTGAAACAAAGCTTATTTAATAAAATGAAAGTCAAATGCATTCAACAAAGCTAAATGAATCAAGTGAAATTCAAATGCATTCTACAAAGCTAATTGAATCAAATGAAAGCCAAATGCATTCAACAATGCTAATTGAGTCAAATTAAAGTAAAACACATTCAAACAAAGCTAATTGAATCAAATGAAAGTCAAACACATTCAAACAAGCATTATGACTCAAATGCAAGCCAAATGCATTCAATTATGTTTATTGAATCAAATGAAAGTCAAACACATTCAAACAAAGCTAATTAAATTAAATGGAAGTCAAACTCATTCAAACAAAGATTTTTGAGTTATATTGAAGTCTAATACATTCAACAAAGCTAATTGAATCAAATGATGGTCAAATGCATTCTACAAAGCTAATTGAATCAAATGAAAATCAAACACATCAAAACAAAGCTAATTGAATCAAATGAAAGTCAAACACATTCAAACAAACCTAATTGAATCAAATGAAAGTCAAACACATTAAAACAAAGTTTCTGAGTCAAATTAAAGTCAAATGCATTCAACAAAGCTAATTGAATCAAACGAAAGTCAAATGCATTCTACAAAGCTAATAGAATCAAATGAAAGTTAAACACATTCTAACAAAGCTAATTGAATCCAATGAAAGTCAAACACATTCAAATAAAGCTTTTTAAATCAAATTAAAGTCTAATGCATTCAAAAAAGGTAATTGAATCAAATTAAAGTCAAACACATTCAAACAACACTTATGAATCAAATTTAAGTCAAACACAATCAAACAGAGCTAATTAAATCAAATTAAAGTCAAACCCATTCAAACAAAGCTTTTTGAATAAAATTAATGTCAAATGCATTCTACAAAGCTAATTAAATCAATTAAAAGTGAAACATATTCAAACAAAGCTAATTGAATCAAATGAAAGTCAAATGCATTCTACAAAGCTAATTAAATCAAATGAAAGTCAAACACATTAAAACATAGCTTTTTGAATCAAATTAAAGTCAAATGCATTCAACAAAGCTAATTGAATAAAATGAAGGTCAAATGCATTCTACAAAGCTAATTGAATCAAATGAAAGTCAAACACATTCAAACAAAGCTAATTGAATCAAATGAAAGTCAAATGCATTCTACAAAGCTAATTAAATCAAATGAAAATCAAACACATTCAAACAAAGCTAATTAAATCAAATGAAAGTCAAACAAATTGAAACAAAGCTTTTTTAATAAAACGAAAGTCAAATGCATTCAACAAAGTTAAATGAATCAAGTGAAATTCAAATGCATTCTACAAAGCTAATTGAATCAAATCAACGATAAAGACATTCAAACATAGCTAGTTTAATCCAATGAAAGCCAAACACAATCAAATAAATCTTTTTGAATCAAGTTAAAGTCTAATGTATTCAACAAAGCTAATTGAATCAAATGAAAGTCAAACCCACTTAAACAAAGCTTTTGGAATAATATGAATGTCAAATGCATTCTACAAAGCTAATTAAATCCAATGAAAGTCTAATGCATTCAATAAAGCTAATTAAACCAAATGAAAGTCAAACACATTCAAACAAAGCTAATTGAATCAAATGAAAGTCAAACACATTAAAACAAAGCTTTTTGGATCGAATTTAAGTTAAACACATTCAAACAAAGCTAATTAAATCAAATGAAAGTCAAACACATTCAAACAAGCTTTATGACAAAAATGCAAGCCAAATGCATTCAATTATGCTAATTGAATCAATGAAAGTCAAACACATTCAAACAAAGCTTTTTAAATCAAATGAAAGTCAAATGCATTCAAACAAAGCTAATTGAATCAAATGAAAGTCAAACACAATCAAACAAAGCTAATTGAATAAAATGAAAGCCAAATGCATTCAACAATGCTAATTGAATCAAATGAAAGTAAAACACATTCAAACAAAGCTAATTGAATCAAATGAAAGTCAAACACATTCAAACAAGCTTTATGACTCAAATGCATGCCAAATGCATTCAATTATGCTAATTGAATCAAATAAAAGTCAAACACATTCAAACAAAGCTAATTAAATTAAATGGAAGTCAAACTCGTTTAAACAAAGCTTTTTGAGTTATATTGAAGTCTAATACATTCAACAAAGCTAATTGAATCAAATGAGTGTCAAATGCATTCTACAAAGCTAATTGAATCAAATGAAAATAAAACACATCAAAACAAAGCTAATTCAATCAAATGAAAGTCAAACACATTCAAACAAACCTAATTGAATCAAATGAAAGTCAAACACATTAAAACACAGTTTCTGAGTCAAATTAAAGTCAAATGCATTCAACAAAGCTAATTGAATCAAACGAAAGTCAAATGCATTCTACAAAGCTAATAGAATCAAATGAAAGTTAAACACATTCTAACAAAGCTAATTGAATCCAAAGAAAGTCAAACAAATTCAAATAAAGCTTTTTAAATCAAATTAAAGTCTAATGCATTCAAAAAAAGGTAATTGAATCAAATTAAAGTCAAACACATTCAAACAAGACTTATGAATCAAATTTAAGTCAAACACAATCAAACAGAGCTAATTAAATCAAATTAAAGTCAAACCCATTCAAACAAAGCTTTTTGAATAAAATTAAAGTCAAATGCATTCTACAAAGCTAATTAAATCAATTAAAAGTGAAACACATTCAAACAAAGCTAATTGGATCAAATAAAAGTAAAACACATTCAAACAAAGCTAAATGAATCAAATGAAAGTCAAATGCATTCTACAAAGCTAATTAAATCAAATGAAAGTCAAACACATTCAAACAAACCTATTTGAATCAAATGAAAGTCAAACACATTAAAACAAAGTTTTTGAGTTAAATTAAAGTCAAATGCATTCAACAAAGCTAATTAAATCAAACAAAAGTCAAATGCATTCAAACACGACTTATGAATCAAATTTAAGTCAAACACAATCAAACAGAGCTAATTAAATCAAATTAAAGTCAAACCCATTCAAACAAAGCTCTTTGAATAAAATTAATGTCAAATGCATTCTACAAATCTAATTAAATCAATTAAAAGTGAAACATATTCAAACAAAGCTAATTAGATCAAATGAAAGTCAAACACATTGAAACAAAGCTAATTGAATCAAATGAAAGTCAAACACATTCAAACAAAGCTAATTGAATCAAATTAAAGTCAAACACATTCAAACAAGACTTATGAATCAAATTTAAGTCAAACACAATCAAACAGAGCTAATTAAATCAAATTAAAGTCAATCCCAGTCAAACAAAGCTTTTTGAATAAAATTAATGTCAAATGCATTCTACAAATCTAATTAAATCAATTAAAAGTGAAACATATTCAAACAAAGCTAATTGGATCTAATGAAAGTCAAACACATTCAAACAAAGCTAATTGAATCAAATGAAAGTCAAATGCATTCTACAAAGCTAATTGAATCAAATGAAAGTCAAATGCATTCTACAAAGCTAATTAAATCAAATGAAAATCAAACACATTCAAACAAAGCTAATTAAATCAAATGAAAGTCAAACAAATTGAAACAAAGCTTTTTTAATAAAATGAAAGTCAAATGCATTCAACAAAGCTAAATGAATCAAGTGAAATTCAAATGCATTCTACAAAGCTAATTGAATTAAATGAAAGCGAAATGCATTGAACAATGCTAATTGAGTCAAATTAAAATAAAACACATTCAAACAAAGCTAATTGAATCAAATGAAAGTCAAACACATTGAAACAAAGCTTTTTTAATAAAATGAAAGTCAAATGCATTCAACAAAGCTAAATGAATCCAGTGAAATTCAAATGCATTCTATAAAGCTAATTGAATCAAATCAACGATAAACACATTCAAACATATCTAATTTAATCCAATGAAAGCCAAACACAATCAAATAAATCTTTTTGAATCAAGTTAAAGTCTAATGCGTTCAACAAAGCTAATTGAATAAAATGAAAGTCAAACCCACTTAAACAAAGCTTTTGGAATAATATGAATGTCAAATGCATTCTACAAAGCTAATTGAATCCAATGAAAGTCTAATGCATTCAATAAAGCTAATTGAACCAAATGAAAGTCAAACACATTCAAACAAAGCTAATTGAATCAAATGAAAGTGAAACATAATCAAACAAAGCTAATTGAATAAAATGAAAGCCAAATTGTTGTATATTTGGAGTAACACTCGAAATACACAAGGGATAAACCAAGGGATAGATAAGGCTAAAGAACCAAAGGCTTCTTAGATACAGTCACACCACTAAGAAACGTTTTGGATTCCTAAGATCACAAGCCAACTAGTAGCCTAAACTAGCTAACTAAGCAAAGGAAACGAAATTCCAAATCCAAGAATTTCAGATTTTTGTTTCTAATCCAAGAAACGAATGTAAGACAAGTTTTTTTTGTTCGAAAGATAATCTGATTTTTTCATTCACATTTGCTTGCTATTTATAGTGAACAAGCATCCTTAAGTACAAGCTGAATTAAGTGGCTTTTAGCTCACTTGTTACACGTCCAAACTAAGTACATATCAGTTTTTGTAGCCTAGATACATTAATAAAAGAAGCCTTACTTAACTAGATACATCAAGAGCAAATGGCGGTTTGTAACCTCCAAGTTATGAGTGAAATAAAATCAGAAACAAGAGAGTATAACACCCCCTTGATTCACGCCCACAAAGCAGCAGCTTGGAGATGAAACAGCTCCCCTTTTCACGCCCAATTCAAACAGCAAGTGAAGTGTAACTCCTCCTTGTTTCAAGCCTTGAATTAAGCTTGAATGTATGTGGTCAAGGATGTACTTGGACGCCTCTTGAATGTACCAGTTGCTGGCTGAAATAAACGGCCACTTGAAGACTCAAATGAAAGCTTGTAACTCCTCATTGATGCTGATTGTAACACCCAAGTTAAAGCCTTGAAATTCCTTTGAAAAGAATTTCGGATTCCATGCTTCGTTCACATGCCTTCTTGATGTATCTTGCACTTGTACTTTGTGTGAATATTTTCGAACTATAATCAGCTAAAAATAACTAAGAAAAATATAACTAATTTGCAAACTTAAAATAAGACTAAAGTTTACAATTTATTCAAAGCATAAAAAGAACTAGAACAAACTAGTTAATAAGAACAACAAGAAATTCAAGGGGTTGAATATCTTGCTGCCCAAGGATAGAATGCATAGCACCAAAACATGATGCTACATCTTGAACCATCGAAATGTCCATAACCAAGTTGTTAGGCTTGGCTACAACATTCCCCCCTTCTTGAAAAGAGTTTGCCCTCAAACTCGGCAACTCTTCAAACTCATCATAGTAAGGTGATAAATCAGCCACATTAAAGGTGCTAGAAACACCATAGTCTCCGGGCAACTCAACTTTGTAAGCATTATCATTCACCTTTTCAACAATAGCAAATGGACCATCACTACGAGGACTAACCTTGGACCGTCTTTTGGAAGGAAATCTTTCCTTTCGAAGATGAATCCAAACTAAGTCACCGGGCTGAAAACGGACCTCCTTTCTTTTCTTGTCATAGTATGCCTTAGTCTTTGCATTAGTTTGTTCAATTTTGGAACGAACTTGCTCATGCATAGACTTGATTTCTTTTGCGCGCACCTCGGCATCATTGCTGAACTTGTTTGGTGAGGGAATGGGAGTGAGATCAATAGGAGTGCACGGATTGAATCCATACACCACTTCAAAAGGACTCAAACCTGTTGTCTTGCTAGGCACACGATTGTAAGCAAACTCCGCATGAGGAAGCATCTCTTCCCATTGCTTGGGACGTTTAGTAGCCAAAGACCGCAGCAAGGATCCCAAAGTTCTATTAGTCACTTCGGTTTGACCATCTGTTTGAGGATGACTTGAAGTGCTAAAGTTCAATTTCGTGCCCATCTTCCTCCATAATGTAAGCCAAAAATGACTTAGAAATTTTGGATCACGATCACTCACCATGGATTTAGGTACACCATGTAAACGAACAATCTCATTGAAAAACAAGTTAGCAACATGAGTAACATCATAAGCTGCATAGGCTGGTTTGTTTGGGAGCATTGATCCGGGAACAAGATCAATTTTGTGTTGTATGTCACGTTTTGGGGGTAAGCCATGGGGAATGTCTTCGGGGAAAACATAGGAAAAGGTTTTGAGAAGAGGGGTGAGGAGTGGGTGTGGCTCTTCTTGTGACGGTTTGGAAGGGGCATCAAGTTGGCTTAAAATGAATTGTTTGTGAGCTTTATACTCATGCAATTCTGATTTTATGAGAGTGGTAAGGGAAGTAGGGGGTGTGGATATGGGGTGATCGTTTTTGAGGTTTAGGGGGGTAAGAAGTATTTTCCGTCCATCCTTAGTGAAGGAATATGTGTTTTTATACCCATCATGCATCACACGCCTATCAAATAACCAAGGTCTACCAAGTAAAATATGACATGCATCCATAGGTATAACATCACACCACAATTCTTCTTCATAAGTTTTACCAATGCTAAATGATAACAAGACTTGTTGTGTTACTTGAATCCCTTTACCATGATTTAGCCATTGAATCACATAAGGTTTAGGGTGAGGAACGGTTTTAAGTTTCAGTTTGTCTATCATTACTTGTGAAGCTACATTGGTACAACTACCTCCATCAATAATCAATGAACATACCTTTCCACCAATGGTGCAACGAGTGTGAAAGATTGACTCACGTTGCAAACTTCCTTCTTTGCCAACCATATTGCTAAGTGTGCGTCGAACCACCAAGCATTCTTGCAAATATTGCATTCGTTGCTCCATATCTTCTTTCTCTTGTGCAACCTTATTGACATATTCTTGCCAATTAGGGGGTGGGATGTCGGCCATGGTTTGTGTTTGGGTATGTGTTTGGGGTATTGTGTTTGGGTATTTGTTTGCTAGACCCCCCTCCTTCTAGCGCCAAATGTTGTATATTTGGAGTAACACTCGAAATACACAAGGGATAAACCAAGGGATAGATAAGGCTAAAGAACCAAAGGCTTCTTAGATACAGTCACACCACTAAGAAACGTTTTGGATTCCTAAGATCACAAGCCAACTAGTAGCCTAAACTAGCTAACTAAGCAAAGGAAACGAAATTCCAAATCCAAGAATTTCAGATTTTTGTTTCTAATCCAAGAAACGAATGTAAGACAAGTTTTTTTTGTTCGAAAGATAATCTGATTTTTTTCATTCACATTTGCTTGCTATTTATAGTGAACAAGCATCCTTAAGTACAAGCTGAATTAAGTGGCTTTTAGCTCACTTGTTACACGTCCAAACTAAGTACATATCAGTTTTTGTAGCCTAGATACATTAATAAAAGAAGCCTTACTTAACTAGATACATCAAGAGCAAATGGCGGTTTGTAACCTCCAAGTTATGAGTGAAATAAAATCAGAAACAAGAGAGTATAACACCCCCTTGATTCACGCCCACAAAGCAGCAGCTTGGAGATGAAACAGCTCCCCTTTTCACGCCCAATTCAAACAACAAGTGAAGTGTAACTCCTCCTTGTTTCAAGCCTTGAATTAAGCTTGAATGTATGTGGTCAAGGATGTACTTGGACGCCTCTTGAATGTACCAGTTGCTGGCTGAAATAAACGGCCACTTGAAGACTCAAATGAAAGCTTGTAACTCCTCATTGATGCTGATTGTAACACCCAAGTTAAAGCCTTGAAATTCCTTTGAAAAGAATTTCGGATTCCATGCTTCGTTCACATGCCTTCTTGATGTATCTTGCACTTGTACTTTGTGTGAATATTTTCGAACTATAATCAGCTAAAAATAACTAAGAAAAATATAACTAATTTGCAAACTTAAAATAAGACTAAAGTTTACAATTTATTCAAAGCATAAAAAGAACTAGAACAAACTAGTTAATAAGAACAACAAGAAATTCAAGGGGTTGAATATCTTGCTGCCCAAGGATAGAATGCATAGCACCAAAACATGATGCTACATCTTGAACCATCGAAATGTCCATAACCAAGTTGTTAGGCTTGGCTACAACACAAATGCATTCAACAATGCTAATTGAATCAAATGAAAGTAAAACACATTCAAACAAAGCTAATTGAATCAAATGAAAGTCAAACGCATTCAAACAAGCTTTATGACAAAAATGCAAGCCAAATGCATTCAATTATGCTAATTGAATCAAATGAAAGTCAAACACATTCAAACAAAGCTTTTTAAATCAAATGAAAGTCAAATGCATTCAAACAAAGCTAATTGAATCAAATGAAAGTCAAACACTATCAAGCAAAGCTAATTGAATAAAATGAAAGCCAAATGCATTCAACAATGCTAATTGAATCAAATGAAAGTAAAACACATTCAAACAAAGCTAATTGAATCAGATGAAAGTCAAACACATTCAAACAAGCTTTATGAGTCAAATGCAAGCCAAATGCATTCAATTATGCTAATTGAATCAAATGAAAGTCAAACACATTCAAACAAAGCTAATTAAATTAAATGGAAGTCAAACTCATTCAAACAAAGCTTTTTGAGTTATATTGAAGTCTAATACATTCAACAAAGCTAATTGAATCAAATGAGGGTCAAATGCATTCTACAAAGCTAATTGAATCAAATGAAAATCAAACACATCAAAACAAAGCTAATTGAATCAAATGAAAGTCAAACACATTCAAACAAACCTAATTAAATCAAATGAAAGTCAAACACATTAAAATGCATTCAACATAGCTAATTGAATCAAAAGAAAGTCAAATGCATTCTACAAAGCTAATAGAATCAAATGAAAGTTAAACACATTCTAACAAAGCTAATTGAATCCAATCAAAGTCAAACACATTCAAATAAAGCTTTTTAAATCAAATTAAAGTCTAATGCATTCAAAAAAGGTAATTGAATCAAATTAAAGTCAAACACATTCAAACAAGACTTATGAATCAAATTTAAGTCAAACACAATCAAACAGAGCTAATTAAATCAAATTAAAGTCAATCCCAGTCAAACAAAGCTTTTTGAATAAAATTAATGTCAAATGCATTCTACAAATCTAATTAAATCAATTAAAAGTGAAACATATTCAAACAAAGCTAATTGGATCTAATGAAAGTCAAACACATTCAAACAAAGCTAATTGAATCAAATGAAAGTCGAATGCATTCTACAAAGCTAATTGAATCAAATGAAAGTCAAATGCATTCTACAAAGCTAATTAAATCAAATGAAAATCAAACACATTCAAACAAAGCTAATTAAATCAAATGAAAGTCAAACAAATTGAAACAAAGCTTTTTTAATAAAATGAAAGTCAAATGCATTCAACAAAGCTAAATGAATCAAGTGAAATTCAAATGCATTCTACAAAGCTAATTGAATTAAATGAAAGCGAAATGCATTGAACAATGCTAATTGAGTCAAATTAAAATAAAACACATTCAAACAAAGCTAATTGAATCAAATGAAAGTCAAACACATTCAAACAAGCTTTATGACTCGAATGCAATCAATTATGCTAATTGAAACAAACGAAAGTCAAACACATTCAAAAAAGCTAATTAAATTAAATGGAAGTCAAACTCATTCAAATAAAGCTTTTTGAGTTATATTGAAGTCTAATACATTCAACAAAGCTAATTGAATCAAATGAGGGTCAAATGCATTCTACAAAGCTAATTGAATCAAATAAATTTCAAACACATCAAAACAAAGCTAATTGAATCAAATGAAAGTCAAACACATTCAAACAAACCTAATTGAATCAAATGAAAGTCAAACACATTAAAACAAAGTTTCTGAGTCAAATTAAAGTCAAATGCATTCAACAAAGCTAATTAAAACAAACGAAAGTCAAATGCATTCTACAAAGCTAATAGAATCAAATGAAAGTTAAACACATTCTAACAAAGCTAATTGAATCTAATGAAAGTCAAACACATTCAAATAATGCTTTTTAAATCAAATTAAAGTCTAATGCATTCAAAAAAGGTAATTGAACCAATTAAAGTCAAACACATTCAAACAAGACTTATGAATGAAATTTAAGTCAAACACAATCAAACAGAGCTAATTAAATCAAATTAAAGTCAAACCCATTCAAACAAAGCTTTTTGAATAAAATTAATGTCAAATGCATTCTACAAAGCTAATTAAATCAATTAAAAGTGAAACACATTCAAACAAAGCTAATTGGATCAAATGAAAGTCAAACACATTCAAACAAAGCTAATTGAATCAAATGAAAGTCAAATGCATTCTACTAAGCTAATTAAATCAAATGAAAGTCAAACACATTTAAACAAAGCTTTTTGAATAAAACTAAAGTCAAATGCATTCAACAAAGCTAATTGAATAAAATGAAGGTCAAATGCATTCTACAAAGCTAATTGAATCAAATGAAAGTCAAACACATTCAAACAAAGCTAATTGAATCAAATGAAAGTCAAATGCATTCTACAAAGCTAATTAAATCAAATGAAAATCAAACACATTCAAACAAAGCTAATTAAATCAAATAAAAGTCAAACACATTGAAACAAAGCTTTTTTAATAAAATGAAAGTCAAATGCATTCAACAAAGCTAAATGAATCCAGTGAAATTCAAATGCATTCTATAAAGCTAATTGAATCAAATCAACGATAAACACATTCAAACATATCTAATTTAATCCAATGAAAGCCAAACACAATCAAATAAATCTTTTTGAATCAAGTTAAAGTCTAATGCGTTCAACAAAGCTAATTGAATCAAATGAAAGTCAAACCCACTTAAACAAAGCTTTTGGAATAATATGAATGTCAAATGCATTCTACAAAGCTAATTGAATCCAATGAAAGTCTAATGCATTCAATAAAGCTAATTGAACCAAATGAAAGTCAAACACATTCAAACAAAGCTAATTGAATCAAATGAAAGTGAAACATAATCAAACAAAGCTAATTGAATAAAATGAAAGCCAAATGCATTCAACAATGCTAATTGAATCAAATGAAAGTAAAACACATTCAAACAAAGCTAATTGAATCAAATGAAAGTCAAACACATTCAAACAAGCTTTATGACAAAAATGCAAGCCAAATGCATTCAATTATGCTAATTGAATCAAATGAAAGTCAAACACATTCAAACAAAGCTTTTTAAATCAAATGAAAGTCAAATGCATTCAAACAAAGCTAATTGAATCAAATGAAAGTCAAACACAATCAAGCAAAGCTAATTGAATAAAATGAAAGCCAAATGCATTCAACAATGCTAATTGAATCAAATGAAAGTAAAACACATTCAAACAAAGCTAATTGAATCAGATGAAAGTCAAACACATTCAAACAAGCTTTATGAGTCAAATGCAAGCCAAATGCATTCAATTATGCTAATTGAATCAAATGAAAGTCAAACACATTCAAACAAAGCTAATTAAATTAAATGGAAGTCAAACTCATTCAAACAAAGCTTTTTGAGTTATATTGAAGTCTAATACATTCAACAAAGCTAATTGAATCAAATGAGGGTCAAATGCATTCTACAAAGCTAATTGAATCAAATGAAAATCAAACACATCAAAACAAAGCTAATTGAATCAAATGAAAGTCAAACACATTCAAACAAACCTAATTAAATCAAATGAAAGTCAAACACATTAAAATGCATTCAACATAGCTAATTGAATCAAAAGAAAGTCAAATGCATTCTACAAAGCTAATAGAATCAAATGAAAGTTAAACACATTCTAACAAAGCTAATTGAATCCAATCAAAGTCAAACACATTCAAATAAAGCTTTTTAAATCAAATTAAAGTCTAATGCATTCAAAAAAGGTAATTGAATCAAATTAAAGTCAAACACATTCAAACAAGACTTATGAATCAAATTTAAGTCAAACACAATCAAACAGAGCTAATTAAATCAAATTAAAGTCAATCCCAGTCAAACAAAGCTTTTTGAATAAAATTAATGTCAAATGCATTCTACAAATCTAATTAAATCAATTAAAAGTGAAACATATTCAAACGAAGCTAATTGGATCTAATGAAAGTCAAACACATTCAAACAAAGCTAATTGAATCAAATGAAAGTCAAATGCATTCTACAAAGCTAATTGAATCAAATGAAAGTCAAATGCATTCTACAAAGCTAATTAAATCAAATGAAAATCAAACACATTCAAACAAAGCTAATTAAATCAAATGAAAGTCAAACAAATTGAAACAAAGCTTTTTTATTAAAATGAAAGTCAAATGCATTCAACAAAGCTAAATGAATCAAGTGAAATTCAAATGCATTCTACAAAGCTAATTGAATTAAATGAAAGCGAAATGCATTGAACAATGCTAATTAAGTCAAATTAAAATAAAACACATTCAAACAAAGCTAATTGAATCAAATGAAAGTCAAACACATTCAAACAAGCTTTATGACTCGAATGCAATCAATTATGCTAATTGAAACAAACGAAAGTCAAACACATTCAAAAAAGCTAATTAAATTAAATGGAAGTCAAACTCATTCAAATAAAGCTTTTTGAGTTATATTGAAGTCTAATACATTCAACAAAGCTAATTGAATCAAATGAGGGTCAAATGCATTCTACAAAGCTAATTGAATCAAATAAATTTCAAACACATCAAAACAAAGCTAATTGAATCAAATGAAAGTCAAACACATTCAAACAAACCTAATTGAATCAAATGAAAGTCAAACACATTAAAACAAAGTTTCTGAGTCAAATTAAAGTCAAATGCATTCAACAAAGCTAATTAAAACAAACGAAAGTCAAATGCATTCTACAAAGCTAATAGAATCAAATGAAAGTTAAACACATTCTAACAAAGCTAATTGAATCTAATGAAAGTCATACACATTCAAATAAAGCTTTTTAAATCAAATTAAAGTCTAATGCATTCAAAAAAGGTAATTGAATCAAATTAAAGTCAAACACATTCAAACAAGACTTATGAATGAAATTTAAGTCAAACACAATCAAACAGAGCTAATTAAATCAAATTAAAGTCAAACCCATTCAAACAAAGCTTTTTGAATAAAATTAATGTCAAATGCATTCTACAAAGCTAATTAAATCAATTAAAAGTGAAACACATTCAAACAAAGCTAATTGGATCAAATGAAAGTCAAACACATTCAAACAAAGCTAATTGAATCAAATGAAAGTCAAATGCATTCTACTAAGCTAATTAAATCAAATGAAAGTCAAACACATTTAAACAAAGCTTTTTGAATCAAATTAAAGTCAAATGCATTCAACAAAGCTAATTGAATAAAATGAAAGTCAAATGCATTCTACAAAGCTAATTGAATCAAATGAAAGTCAAACACACGTTCAAACAAAGCTAATTGAATCAAATGAAAGTCTAACACATTCAAACAAAGCTAATTGAATCAAATGAAAGTCAAATGCATTCTACAAAGCTAATTAAATCAAATGAAAATCAAACACATTCAAACAAAGCTAATTAAATCAAATGAAAGTCAAACACATTGAAACAAAGCTTATTTAATAAAATGAAAGTCAAATGCATTCAACAAAGCTAAATGAATCAAGTGAAATTCAAATGCATTCTACAAAGCTAATTGAATCAAATGAAAGCCAAATGCATTCAACAATGCTAATTGAGTCAAATTAAAGTAAAACACATTCAAACAAAGCTAATTGAATCAAATGAAAGTCAATTACATTCAAACAAGCATTATGACTCAAATGCAAGCCAAATGCATTCAATTATGTTTATTGAATCAAATGAAAGTCAAACATATTTAAACAAAGCTAATTAAATTAATTGGAAGTCAAACTCATTCAAACAAAGATTTTTGAGTTATATTGAAGTCTAATACATTCAACAAAGCTAATTGAATCAAATGAGGGTCAAATGCATTCTACAAAGCTAATTGAATCAAATGAAAATCAAACACATCAAAACAAAGCTAATTGAATCAAATGAAAGTCAAACACATTCAAACAAACCTAATTGAATCAAATGAAAGTCAAACACATTAAAACAAAGTTTCTGAGTCAAATTAAAGTCAAATGCATTCAACAAAGCTAATTGAATCAAACGAAAGTCAAATGCATTCTACAAAGCTAATAGAATCAAATGAAAGTTAAACACATTCTAACAAAGCTAATTGAATCCAATGAAAGTCAAACACATTCAAATAAAGCTTTTTAAATCAAATTAAAGTCTAATGCATTCAAAAAAGGTAATTGAATCAAATTAAAGTCAAACACATTCAAACAACACTTATGAATCAAATTTAAGTCAAACACAATCAAACAGAGCTAATTAAATCAAATTAAAGTCAAACCCATTCAAACAAAGCTTTTTGAATAAAATTAATGTCAAATGCATTCTACAAAGCTAATTAAATCAATTAAAAGTGAAACATATTCAAACAAAGCTAATTGAATCAAATGAAAGTCAAATGCATTCTACAAAGCTAATTAAATCAAATGAAAGTCAAACACATTAAAACATAGCTTTTTGAATCAAATTAAAGTCAAATGCATTCAACAAAGCTAATTGAATAAAATGAAGGTCAAATGCATTCTACAAAGCTAATTGAATCAAATGAAAGTCAAACACATTCAAACAAAGCTAATTGAATCAAATGAAAGTCAAATGCATTCTACAAAGCTAATTAAATCAAATGAAAATCAAACACATTCAAACAAAGCTAATTAAATCAAATGAAAGTCAAACAAATTGAAACAAAGCTTTTTTAATAAAACGAAAGTCAAATGCATTCAACAAAGTTAAATGAATCAAGTGAAATTCAAATATATTCTACAAAGCTAATTGAATCAAATCAACGATAAAGACATTCAAACATAGCTAGTTTAATCCAATGAAAGCCAAACACAATCAAATAAATCTTTTTGAATCAAGTTAAAGTCTAATGTATTCAACAAAGCTAATTGAATCAAATGAAAGTCAAACCCACTTAAACAAAGCTTTTGGAATAATATGAATGTCAAATGCATTCTACAAAGCTAATTAAATCCAATGAAAGTCTAATGCATTCAATAAAGCTAATTGAACCAAATGAAAGTCAAACACATTCAAACAAAGCTAATTGAATCAAATGAAAGTCAAACACATTAAAACAAAGCTTTTTGGATCGAATTTAAGTTAAACACATTCAAACAAAGCTAATTAAATCAAATGAAAGTCAAACACATTCAAACAAGCTTTATGACAAAAATGCAAGCCAAATGCATTCAATTATGCTAATTGAATCAATGAAAGTCAAACACATTCAAACAAAGCTTTTTAAATCAAATGAAAGTCAAATGCATTCAAACAAAGCTAATTGAATCAAATGAAAGTCAAACACAATCAAACAAAGCTAATTGAATAAAATGAAAGCCAAATGCATTCAACAATGCTAATTGAATCAAATGAAAGTAAAACACATTCAAACAAAGCTAATTGAATCAAATGAAAGTCAAACACATTCAAACAAGCTTTATGACTCAAATGCAAGCCAAATGCATTCAATTATGCTAATTGAATCAAATAAAAGTCAAACACATTCAAACAAAGCTAATTAAATTAAATGGAAGTCAAACTCATTTAAACAAAGCTTTTTGAGTTATATTGAAGTCTAATACATTCAACAAAGCTAATTGAATCAAATGAGTGTCAAATGCATTCTACAAAGCTAATTGTATCAAATGAAAATAAAACACATCAAAACAAAGCTAATTCAATCAAATGAAAGTCAAACACATTCAAACAAACCTAACTGAATCAAATGAAAGTCAAACACATTAAAACACAGTTTCTGAGTCAAATTAAAGTCAAATGCATTCAACAAAGCTAATTGAATCAAACGAAAGTCAAATGCATTCTACAAAGCTAATAGAATCAAATGAAAGTTAAACACATTCTAACAAAGCTAATTGAATCCAAAGAAAGTCAAACAAATTCAAATAAAGCTTTTTAAATCAAATTAAAGTCTAATGCATTCCAAAAAAGGTAATTGAATCAAATTAAAGTCAAACACATTCAAACAAGACTTATGAATCAAATTTAAGTCAAACACAATCAAACAGAGCTAATTAAATCAAATTAAAGTCAAACCCATTCAAACAAAGCTTTTTGAATAAAATTAAAGTCAAATGCATTCTACAAAGCTAATTAAATCAATTAAAAGTGAAACACATTCAAACAAAGCTAATTGGATCAAATAAAAGTAAAACACATTCAAACAAAGCTAAATGAATCAAATGAAAGTCAAATGCATTCTACAAAGCTAATTAAATCAAATGAAAGTCAAACACATTCAAACAACCTATTTGAATCAAATGAAAGTCAAACACATTAAAACAAAGTTTTTGAGTTAAATTAAAGTCAAATGAATTCAACAAAGCTAATTAAATCAAACAAAAGTCAAATGCATTCAAACACGACTTATGAATCAAATTTAAGTCAAACACAATCAAACAGAGCTAATTAAATCAAATTAAAGTCAAACCCATTCAAACAAAGCTCTTTGAATAAAATTAATGTCAAATGCATTCTACAAATCTAATTAAATCAATTAAAAGTGAAACATATTCAAACAAAGCTAATTAGATCAAATAAAAGTCAAACACATTCAAACAAAGCTAATTGAATCAAATGAAAGTCAAATGCATTCTACAAAGCTAATTAAATCAAATGAAAGTCAAACACATTCAAACAAAGCTTTTTGAATAAAACTAAAGTCAAATGCATTCAACAAAGCTAATTGAATAAAATGAAGGTCAAATGCATTCTACAAAGCTAATTGAATCAAATGAAAGTCAAACACATTCAAACAAAGCTAATTGAATCAAATGAAAGTCAAATGCATTCTACAAAGCTAATTAAATCAAATGAAAATCAAACACATTCAAACAAAGCTAATTAAATCAAATGAAAGTCAAACACATTGAAACAAAGCTTTTTTAATAAAATGAAAGTCAAATGCATTCAACAAAGCTAAATGAATCCAGTGAAATTCAAATGCATTCTATAAAGCTAATTGAATCAAATCAACGATAAACACATTCAAACATATCTAATTTAATCCAATGAAAGCCAAACACAATCAAATAAATCTTTTTGAATCAAGTTAAAGTCTAATGCGTTCAACAAAGCTAATTGAATCAAATGAAAGTCAAACCCACTTAAACAAAGCTTTTGGAATAATATGAATGTCAAATGCATTCTACAAAGCTAATTGAATCCAATGAAATTCTAATGCATTCAATAAAGCTAATTGAACCAAATGAAAGTCAAACACATTCAAACAAAGCTAATTGAATCAAATGAAAGTGAAACATAATCAAACAAAGCTAATTGAATAAAATGAAAGCCAAATGCATTCAACAATGCTAATTGAATCAAATGAAAGTAAAACACATTCAAACAAAGCTAATTGAATCAAATGAAAGTCAAACACATTCAAACAAGCTTTATGACAAAAATGCAAGCCAAATGCATTCAATTATGCTAATTGAATCAAATGAAAGTCAAACACATTCAAACAAAGCTTTTTAAATCAAATGAAAGTCAAATGCATTCAAACAAAGCTAATTGAATCAAATGAAAGTCAAACACAATCAAGCAAAGCTAATTGAATAAAATGAAAGCCAAATGCATTCAACAATGCTAATTGAATCAAATGAAAGTAAAACACATTCAAACAAAGCTAATTGAATCAAATGAAAGTCAAACACATTCAAACAAGCTTTATGAGTCAAATGCAAGCCAAATGCATTCAATTATGCTAATTGAATCAAATGAAAGTCAAACACATTCAAACAAAGCTAATTAAATTAAATGGAAGTCAAACTCATTCAAACAAAGCTTTTTGAGTTATATTGAAGTCTAATACATTCAACAAAGCTAATTGAATCAAATGAGGGTCAAATGCATTCTACAAAGCTAATTGAATCAAATGAAAATCAAACACATCAAAACAAAGCTAATTGAATCAAATGAAAGTCAAACACATTCAAACAAACCTAATTAAATCAAATGAAAGTCAAACACATTAAAATGCATTCAACATAGCTAATTGAATCAAAAGAAAGTCAAATGCATTCTACAAAGCTAATAGAATCAAATGAAAGTTAAACACATTCTAACAAAGCTAATTGAATCCAATCAAAGTCAAACACATTCAAATAAAGCTTTTTAAATCAAATTAAAGTCTAATGCATTCAAAAAAGGTAATTGAATCAAATTTAAGTCAAACACAATCAAACAGAGCTAATTAAATCAAATTAAAGTCAATCCCAGTCAAACAAAGCTTTTTGAATAAAATTAATGTCAAATGCATTCTACAAATCTAATTAAATCAATTAAAAGTGAAACATATTCAAACAAAGCTAATTAGATCAAATAAAAGTCAAACACATTCAAACAAAGCTAATTGAATCAAATGAAAGTCAAATGCATTCTACAAAGCTAATTAAATCAAATGAAAGTCAAACACATTCAAACAAAGCTTTTTGAATAAAACTAAAGTCAAATGCATTCAACAAAGCTAATTGAATAAAATGAAGGTCAAATGCATTCTACAAAGCTAATTGAATCAAATGAAAGTCAAACACATTCAAACAAAGCTAATTGAATCAAATGAAAGTCAAATGCATTCTACAAAGCTAATTAAATCAAATGAAAATCAAACACATTCAAACAAAGCTAATTAAATCAAATGAAAGTCAAACACATTGAAACAAAGCTTTTTTAATAAAATGAAAGTCAAATGCATTCAACAAAGCTAAATGAATCCAGTGAAATTCAAATGCATTCTATAAAGCTAATTGAATCAAATCAACGATAAACACATTCAAACATATCTAATTTAATCCAATGAAAGCCAAACACAATCAAATAAATCTTTTTGAATCAAGTTAAAGTCTAATGCGTTCAACAAAGCTAATTGAATCAAATGAAAGTCAAACCCACTTAAACAAAGCTTTTGGAATAATATGAATGTCAAATGCATTCTACAAAGCTAATTGAATCCAATGAAATTCTAATGCATTCAATAAAGCTAATTGAACCAAATGAAAGTCAAACACATTCAAACAAAGCTAATTGAATCAAATGAAAGTGAAACATAATCAAACAAAGCTAATTGAATAAAATGAAAGCCAAATGCATTCAACAATGCTAATTGAATCAAATGAAAGTAAAACACATTCAAACAAAGCTAATTGAATCAAATGAAAGTCAAACACATTCAAACAAGCTTTATGACAAAAATGCAAGCCAAATGCATTCAATTATGCTAATTGAATCAAATGAAAGTCAAACACATTCAAACAAAGCTTTTTAAATCAAATGAAAGTCAAATGCATTCAAACAAAGCTAATTGAATCAAATGAAAGTCAAACACAATCAAGCAAAGCTAATTGAATAAAATGAAAGCCAAATGCATTCAACAATGCTAATTGAATCAAATGAAAGTAAAACACATTCAAACAAAGCTAATTGAATCAAATGAAAGTCAAACACATTCAAACAAGCTTTATGAGTCAAATGCAAGCCAAATGCATTCAATTATGCTAATTGAATCAAATGAAAGTCAAACACATTCAAACAAAGCTAATTAAATTAAATGGAAGTCAAACTCATTCAAACAAAGCTTTTTGAGTTATATTGAAGTCTAATACATTCAACAAAGCTAATTGAATCAAATGAGGGTCAAATGCATTCTACAAAGCTAATTGAATCAAATGAAAATCAAACACATCAAAACAAAGCTAATTGAATCAAATGAAAGTCAAACACATTCAAACAAACCTAATTAAATCAAATGAAAGTCAAACACATTAAAATGCATTCAACATAGCTAATTGAATCAAAAGAAAGTCAAATGCATTCTACAAAGCTAATAGAATCAAATGAAAGTTAAACACATTCTAACAAAGCTAATTGAATCCAATCAAAGTCAAACACATTCAAATAAAGCTTTTTAAATCAAATTAAAGTCTAATGCATTCAAAAAAGGTAATTGAATCAAATTTAAGTCAAACACAATCAAACAGAGCTAATTAAATCAAATTAAAGTCAATCCCAGTCAAACAAAGCTTTTTGAATAAAATTAATGTCAAATGCATTCTACAAATCTAATTAAATCAATTAAAAGTGAAACATATTCAAACAAAGCTAATTGGATCTAATGAAAGTCAAACACATTCAAACAAAGCTAATTGAATCAAATGAAAGTCAAATGCATTCTACAAAGCTAATTAAATCAAATGAAAGTCAAACACATTCAAACAAAGCTTTTTGAATCAAATTAAAGTCAAATGCATTCAACAAAGCTAATTGAATAAAATGAAGGTCAAATGCATTCTACAAAGCCAATTGAATCAAATGAAAGTCAAACACATTCAAACAAAGCTAATTGAATCAAATGAAAGTCAAATGCATTCTACAAAGCTAATTAAATCAAATGAAAATCAAACACATTCAAACAAAGCTAATTAAATCAAATGAAAGTCAAACACATTGAAACAAAGTTTTTTTAATAAAATGAAAGTCAAATGCATTCAACAAAGCTAAATGAATCAAGTGAAATTCAAATGCATTCTACAAAGCTAATTGAATCAAATCAACGATAAACACATTCAAACATAGCTAATTTAATCCAATGAAAGCCAAACACAATCAAATAAATCTTTTTGAATCAAGTTAAAGTCTAATGCATTCAACAAAGCTAATTGAATCAAATGAAAGTCAAACCCACTTAAACAAAGCTTTTGGAATAATATGAATGTCAAATGCATTCTACAAAGCTAATTGAATCCAATGAAAGTCTAATGCATTCAATAAAGCTAATTGAACCAAATGAAAGTCAAACACATTCAAACAAAGCTAATTGAATCAAATGAAAGTCAAACACATTAAAACAAAGCTTTTTGGATCAAATTTAAGTTAAACACATTCAAACAAAGCTAATTAAATCAAATGAAAGTCAAACACATTCAAACAAGCTTTATGACAAAAATGCAAGCCAAATGCATTCAATTATGCTAATTGAATCAAATGAAAGTCAAACACATTCAAACAAAGCTTTTTAAATCAAATGAAAGTCAAATGCATTCAAACAAAGCTAATTGAATCAAATGAAAGTTAAACACAATCAAACAAAGCTAATTGAATAAAATGAAAGCCAAATGCATTCAACAATGCTAATTGAATCAAATGAAAGTAAAACACATTCAAACAAAGCTAATTGAATCAAATGAAAGTCAAACACATTCAAACAAGCTTTATGAGTCAAATGCAAGCCAAATGCATTCAATTATGCTAATTGAATCAAATGAAAGTCAAACACATTCAAACAAAGCTAATTAAATTAAATGAAAGTCAAACTCTTTCAAACAAAGCTTTTTTAGTTATATTGAACTCTAATACATTCAACAAAGCTAATTGAATCAAATGAGGGTCAAATGCATTCTACAGAGCTAATTGAATCAAATGAAAATCAAACACATCAAAACAAAGCTAATTGAATCAAATGAAAGTCAAACACATTCAAACAAACCTCATTGAATCAAATGAAAGTCAAACACATTAAAACAAAGTTTCTGAGTCAAATTAAAGTCAAATGCATTCAACAAAGCTAATTGAATCAAACGAAAGTCAAATGCATTCTACAAAGCTAATAGAATCAAATGAAAGTTAAACACATTCTAACAAAGCTAATTGAATCCAATGAAAGTCAAACACATTCAAATAAAGCTTTTTAAATCAAATTAAAGTCTAATGCATTCAAAAAAGGTAATTGAATCAAATTAAAGTCAAACACATTCAAACAAGACTTATGAATCAAATTTAAGTCAAACAGAATCAAACATAGCTAATTAAATCAAATTAAAGTCAAACCCATTCAAACAAAGCTTTTTGAATAAAATTAATGTCAAATGCATTCTACAAAGCTAATTAAATCAATTAAAAGTGAAACACATTCAAACAAAGCAAATTGGATCAAATGAAAGTCAAACACATTCAAACAAAGTTAATTGAATCAAATGAAAGTCAAATGCATTCTACAAAGCTAATTAAATCAAATGAAAGTCAAACACATTCTAACAAAGCTTTTTGAATCAAATTAAAGTCAAATGCATTCAACGAAGCTAATTGAATAAAATAAAAGTCAAATGCATTCTACAAAGCTAATTGAATCAAATGAAAGTCAAACAAACATTCAAACAAAGCTAATTGAATCAAATGAAAGTCAAACACATTCAAACAAAGCTAATTGAATCAAATGAAAGTCAAATGCATTCTACAAAGCTAATTAAATCAAATGAAAATCAAACACATTCAAACAAAGCTAATTAAATCAAATGAAAGTCAAACACATTGAAACAAAGCTTTTTTAATAAAATGAAAGTCAAATGCATTCAACAAAGCTAAATGAATCAAGTGAAATTCAAATGCATTCTACAAAGCTAATTGAATTAAATGAAAGCCAAATGCATTGAACAATGCTAATTGAGTCAAATTAAAGTAAAACACATTCAAACAAAGCTAATTGAATCAAATGAAAGTCAAACACATTCAAACAAGCTTTATGACTCGAATGCAATCAATTATGCTAATTGAAACAAACGAAAGTCAAACACATTCAAAAAAGCTAATTAAATTAAATGGAAGTCAAACTCATTCAAATAAAGCTTTTTGAGTTATATTGAAGTCTAATACATTCAACAAAGCTAATTGAATCAAATGAGGGTCAAATGCATTCTACAAAGCTAATTGAATCAAATAAATTTCAAACACATCAAAACAAAGCTAATTGAATCAAATGAAAGTCAAACACATTCAAACAAACCTAATTGAATCAAATGAAAGTCAAACACATTAAAACAAAGTTTCTGAGTCAAATTAAAGTCAAATGCATTCAACAAAGCTAATTAAAACAAACGAAAGTCAAATGCATTCTACAAAGCTAATAGAATCAAATGAAAGTTAAACACATTCTAACAAAGCTAATTGAATCTAATGAAAGTCAAACACATTCAAATAAAGCTTTTTAAATCAAATTAAAGTCTAATGCATTCAAAAAAGGTAATTGAATCAAATTAAAGTCAAACACATTCAAACAAGACTTATGAATTAAATTTAAGTCAAACACAATCAAACAGAGCTAATTAAATCAAATTAAAGTCAAACCCATTCAAACAAAGCTTTTTGAATAAAATTAATGTCAAATGCATTCTACAAAGCTAATTAAATCAATTAAAAGTGAAACACATTCAAACAAAGCTAATTGGATCAAATGAAAGTCAAATGCATTCTACAAAGCTAATTAAATCAAATGAAAATCAAACACATTCAAACAAAGCTAATTAAATCAAATGAAAGTCAAACACATTGAAACAAAGTTTTTTTAATAAAATGAAAGTCAAATGCATTCAACAAAGCTAAATGAATCAAGTGAAATTCAAATGCATTCTACAAAGCTAATTGAATCAAATCAACGATAAACACATTCAAACATAGCTAATTTAATCCAATGAAAGCCAAACACAATCAAATAAATCTTTTTGAATCAAGTTAAAGTCTAATGCATTCAACAAAGCTAATTGAATCAAATGAAAGTCAAACCCACTTAAACAAAGCTTTTGGAATAATATGAATGTCAAATGCATTCTACAAAGCTAATTGAATCCAATGAAAGTCTAATGCATTCAATAAAGCTAATTGAACCAAATGAAAGTCAAACACATTCAAACAAAGCTAATTGAATCAAATGAAAGTCAAACACATTAAAACAAAGCTTTTTGGATCAAATTTAAGTTAAACACATTCAAACAAAGCTAATTAAATCAAATGAAAGTCAAACACATTCAAACAAGCTTTATGACAAAAATGCAAGCCAAATGCATTCAATTATGCTAATTGAATCAAATGAAAGTCAAACACATTCAAACAAAGCTTTTTAAATCAAATGAAAGTCAAATGCATTCAAACAAAGCTAATTGAATCAAATGAAAGTTAAACACAATCAAACAAAGCTAATTGAATAAAATGAAAGCCAAATGCATTCAACAATGCTAATTGAATAAAATGAAAGTAAAACACATTCAAACAAAGCTAATTGAATCAAATGAAAGTCAAACACATTCAAACAAGCTTTATGAGTCAAATGCAAGCCAAATGCATTCAATTATGCTAATTGAATCAAATGAAAGTCAAACACATTCAAACAAAGCTAATTAAATTAAATGAAAGTCAAACTCATTCAAACAAAGCTTTTTTTAGTTATATTGAACTCTAATACATTCAACAAAGCTAATTGAATCAAATGAGGGTCAAATGCATTCTACAGAGCAAATTGAATCAAATGAAAATCAAACACATCAAAACAAAGCTAATTGAATCAAATGAAAGTCAAACACATTCAAACAAACCTCATTGAATCAAATGAAAGTCAAACACATTAAAACAAAGTTTCTGAGTCAAATTAAAGTCAAATGCATTCAACAAAGCTAATTGAATCAAACGAAAGTTAAATGCATTCTACAAAGCTAATAGAATCAAATGAAAGTTAAACACATTCTAACAAAGCTAATTGAATCCAATGAAAGTCAAACACATTCAAATAAAGCTTTTTAAATCAAATTAAAGTCTAATGCATTCAAAAAAGGTAATTGAATCAAATTAAAGTCAAACACATTCAAACAAGACTTATGAATCAAATTTAAGTCAAACAGAATCAAACAGAGCTAATTAAATCAAATTAAAGTCAAACCCATTCAAACAAAGCTTTTTGAATAAAATTAATGTCAAATGCATTCTACAAAGCTAATTAAATCAATTAAAAGTGAAACACATTCAAACAAAGCAAATTGGATCAAATGAAAGTCAAACACATTCAAACAAAGTTAATTGAATCAAATGAAAGTCAAATGCATTCTACAAAGCTAATTAAATCAAATGAAAGTCAAACACATTCTAACAAAGCTTTTTGAATCAAATTAAAGTCAAATGCATTCAACAAAGCTAATTGAATAAAATAAAAGTCAAATGCATTCTACAAAGCTAATTGAATCAAATGAAAGTCAAACACACATTCAAACAAAGCTAATTGAATCAAATGAAAGTCAAACACATTCAAACAAAGCTAATTGAATCAAATTGATGTGGATTTAAACCCCTTAACTTAATAAAGAATCTAAAATCACACAAGTAACACAAGCCCTTCGAATTTCCTAAGAAAATCGAACAACTTAAGAATAACGAACCGGATATGACTTTGAAAACGACCACTCCTGGAACGAATTCAACGCCTCTCAAATTACCTAGACCACTCCTGGAACTAAGTACTTTGATGAACAAAACTTAGACTACTCCTAGAACTAAGAATTGAACGTTCTAATTATCAAAACAACTCCTTGAATTGAAAACTAGCAAAAGAATTTGTAAGCAATTAAGCAAAACAAACAATAAACTTGTATTGAATTTTCTGGTTTTGGTTGTGTATACAAAGCCACGAAAAATCCCTTATTTATAGACTAAACTAACTATTCCTAAGTCTATTCGAACTAGGAAAAAAAACCCTAGCCTTGATCCCCAAGTATCCTAGATAGAATAGGAAAACCAATTCTAATGGAACTAGGAAACTAGTAATAAGACTAGTTCTAATTAAACTAAAACTTCTTAAAACAATTCCTAATTGACTTAGAAATTATTTTAAACTAAAATAACAGAAATTAAGAAGATTCCTAATTGCTTAAACCAAGAAAAACCCTTTCAAGTGAAAGGTAAAAACTTGCAAGCAAAAACTCTAGAAAAAACTAAGTTAGGAAAATCTTTCTTTTCGTACTGCCGCCGAACCACCACCTCACGCGCTGCCATCATCGACACGCGCCCCACCGCCGTGTAGCTGGACTCAGGCCGGAGCTAGGGAGCCGGCGCGTGGCACCCAGATCGGCGCGTCGCCGCCGCTGCCGTCGTCGGAACCCAACTGGACCTTGACTTCTTCTTCAATGGCTGCGCATGTTAGCCATTCTTGATTCTTTACTCCAAGCTCGAACCCTATTGGCCTTAAAACCAATATGATTGGCTCTTCAAAAGAATTTCCCTCTTGATCCACATCATTCTCCCCCTCTTCAAAAGAATTTGTCCTCAAATTCGCATCATCCATGTAAGGAGAACAATTCCATGAAACCATCCAAATTCGACGAATACAAGCCAAAAGAACTATTACCTCAACGCTAGCAATTTTAAGCAATGTAACAACATCACCACGAGCAAGGCAATATTTTAGAAACAACCAATTCTCAATTTGGTCCTTGGTCTTCGAAGTTGACCATAAGAACACTTTAGGCTTCATGATATTTTTCTCATGTATGACTAACAATTTCTTCTCTTTATGCATGCCTAATGAATCCACCACTTCTAAAGAAACCATTAAATTATTATCTTGATTCACGAATGGCTCCTCAATAGTATCAAAAACCTTTTCCGACACCACCATTGGTAGATCATTATGAATAATCTGATCTTGAACAACGTCACACACAATTGGAACATCAATTGTTTCACTCACCTTTTCTTCGAGCTCTTTAGCACCTACATGTTCCTCTTCCTTATCCTTTTGACAATCTTCCTCCATCTCTTTAACTTTAACGCGGCATGGAATAATAGTTAAAGGAATAAGTTTGAACCTCTTGTTTCCCACCTTGACCGAATATGTGTTGGCCACACCATCATGTTTAACATGTCGATCAAATTGCCATGGTCTTCCTAAAAGAACGTGACAAGCACTCATAGGAATCACATCGCACCATAATTCTTCCTTGTAATTGCCAATGGAGAAATTCACCAAAGCTTGTTGTTCTACATGAAAACCCATAGAATTATCTAGCCAACCCAACTTATATGGTTTTTCATGATCTCTTGTAGGAAGTTGGAGTTTAGTAACCATCTCTGTAGACGCTACATTGGTACACGAACCACTATCAATGATCACCCTACAAGTTCTATCAACAACTTTGCATCGAGTATGAAACAAACTATCTTGTTGACCTTGAAAAATAATTTCTTCATGTAAATTCAGTCGCTCCATAAGCATATGTTTGTTACCAAAGCCAAAATCTACGTTATCATCTTCATGTTTTTTCTTCTTTTTATGATCTTGAAGTAACTTTGCAAATTCATCCATAGATTTGCTCAAAGCTTCCTCCATAATTATAAGACAAAAACAGACTTAAAAGACCCCAAAACACACAGGAATAACCCTCAAAAATCGCAACACAACTTGGAAGAAAATCGCACACAACGAGCAGTAAGTACTAAATCGGACCAAAACTGACACAGTTGCGGAAAACAGTCCAGTTTAATAGCACACGAACTCGAAAAATTCCGAAATTTCACAGGCAGAAATTAGACAAAATTTTACCCAAAATCAAAAAAAGAATCACCTGAAAAGACCTTGTAACGAAGGAGAACGAGCCTTCTGAAGTTGACAGAAAAACTGGTTATCCGAGAACAAGTGCGATTTGATGAACGAATTGTTGAACGATCAAAAACCCCTGAAATCTGATACCAATTTGATGTGGTATCACACAAGCTCTGATACCAATTTGATGTGGATTTAAACCCCTTAACTTAATAAAGAATCTAAAATCACACAAGTAACACAAGCCCTTCGAATTTCCTAAGAAAATCGAACAACTTAAGAATAACGAACCGGATATGACTTTGAAAACGACCACTCCTGGAACGAATTCAACGCCTCTCAAATTACCTAGACCACTCCTGGAACTAAGTACTTTGATGAACAAAACTTAGACTACTCCTAGAACTAAGAATTGAACGTTCTAATTATCAAAACAACTCCTTGAATTGAAAACTAGCAAAAGAATTTGTAAGCAATTAAGCAAAACAAACAATAAACTTGTATTGAATTTTCTGGTTTTGGTTGTGTATACAAAGCCACGAAAAATCCCTTATTTATAGACTAAACTAACTATTCCTAAGTCTATTCGAACTAGGAAAAAAAACCCTAGCCTTGATCCCCAAGTATCCTAGATAGAATAGGAAAACCAATTCTAATGGAACTAGGAAACTAGTAATAAGACTAGTTCTAATTAAACTAAAACTTCTTAAAACAATTCCTAATTGACTTAGAAATTATTTTAAACTAAAATAACAGAAATTAAGAAGATTCCTAATTGCTTAAACCAAGAAAAACCCTTTCAAGTGAAAGGTAAAAACTTGCAAGCAAAAACTCTAGAAAAAACTAAGTTAGGAAAATCTTTCTTTTCGTACTGCCGCCGAACCACCACCTCACGCGCTGCCATCATCGACACGCGCCCCACCGCCGTGTAGCTGGACTCAGGCCGGAGCTAGGGAGCCGGCGCGTGGCACCCAGATCGGCGCGTCGCCGCCGCTGCCGTCGTCGGAACCCAACTGGACCTTGACTTCTTCTTCAATGGCTGCGCATGTTAGCCATTCTTGATTCTTTACTCCAAGCTCGAACCCTATTGGCCTTAAAACCAATATGATTGGCTCTTCAAAAGAATTTCCCTCTTGATCCACATCACAAATGAAAGTCAAATGCATTCTACAAAGCTAATTAAATCAAATGAAAATCAAACACATTCAAACAAAGCTAATTAAATCAAATGAAAGTCAAACACATTGAAACAAAGCTTTTTTTAATAAAATGAAAGTCAAATGCATTCAACAAAGCTAAATGAATCAAGTAAAATTCAAATGCATTCTACAAAGCTAATTGAATTAAATGAAAGCCAAATGCATTGAACAATGCTAATTGAGTCAAATTAAAGTAAAACACATTCAAACAAAGCTAATTGAATCAAATGAAAGTCAAACACATTCAAACAAGCTTTATGACTCGAATGCAATCAATTATGCTAATTGAAACAAACGAAAGTCAAACACATTCAAAAAAGCTAATTAAATTAAATGGAAGTCAAACTCATTCAAATAAAGCTTTTTGAGTTATATTGAAGTCTAATACATTCAACAAAGCTAATTGAATCAAATGAGGGTCAAATGCATTCTACAAAGCTAATTGAATCAAATAAATTTCAAACACATCAAAACAAAGCTAATTGAATCAAATGAAAGTCAAACACATTCAAACAAACCTAATTGAATCAAATGAAAGTCAAACACATTAAAACAAAGTTTCTGAGTCAAATTAAAGTCAAATGCATTCAACAAAGCTAATTAAAACAAACGAAAGTCAAATGCATTCTACAAAGCTAATAGAATCAAATGAAAGTTAAACACATTCTAACAAAGCTAATTGAATCTAATGAAAGTCAAACACATTCAAATAAAGCTTTTTAAATCAAATTAAAGTCTAATGCATTCAAAAAAGGTAATTGAATCAAATTAAAGTCAAACACATTCAAACAAGACTTATGAATTAAATTTAAGTCAAACACAATCAAACAGAGCTAATTAAATCAAATTAAAGTCAAACCCATTCAAACAAAGCTTTTTGAATAAAATTAATGTCAAATGCATTCTACAAAGCTAATTAAATCAATTAAAAGTGAAACACATTCAAACAAAGCTAATTGGATCAAATGAAAGTCAAATGCATTCTACAAAGCTAATTAAATCAAATGAAAATCAAACACATTCAAACAAAGCTAATTAAATCAAATGAAAGTCAAACACATTGAAACAAAGTTTTTTTAATAAAATGAAAGTCAAATGCATTCAACAAAGCTAAATGAATCAAGTGAAATTCAAATGCATTCTACAAAGCTAATTGAATCAAATCAACGATAAACACATTCAAACATAGCTAATTTAATCCAATGAAAGCCAAACACAATCAAATAAATCTTTTTGAATCAAGTTAAAGTCTAATGCATTCAACAAAGCTAATTGAATCAAATGAAAGTCAAACCCACTTAAACAAAGCTTTTGGAATAATATGAATGTCAAATGCATTCTACAAAGCTAATTGAATCCATTGAAAGTCTAATGCATTCAATAAAGCTAATTGAACCAAATGAAAGTCAAACACATTCAAACAAAGCTAATTGAATCAAATGAAAGTCAAACACATTAAAACAAAGCTTTTTGGATCAAATTTAAGTTAAACACATTCAAACAAAGCTAATTAAATCAAATGAAAGTCAAACACATTCAAACAAGCTTTATGACAAAAATGCAAGCCAAATGCATTCAATTATGCTAATTGAATCAAATGAAAGTCAAACACATTCAAACAAAGCTTTTTAAATCAAATGAAAGTCAAATGCATTCAAACAAAGCTAATTGAATCAAATGAAAGTTAAACACAATCAAACAAAGCTAATTGAATAAAATGAAAGCCAAATGCATTCAACAATGCTAATTGAATAAAATGAAAGTAAAACACATTCAAACAAAGCTAATTGAATCAAATGAAAGTCAAACACATTCAAACAAGCTTTATGAGTCAAATGCAAGCCAAATGCATTCAATTATGCTAATTGAATCAAATGAAAGTCAAACACATTCAAACAAAGCTAATTAAATTAAATGAAAGTCAAACTCATTCAAACAAAGCTTTTTTAGTTATATTGAACTCTAATACATTCAACAAAGCTAATTGAATCAAATGAGGGTCAAATGCATTCTACAGAGCAAATTGAATCAAATGAAAATCAAACACATCAAAACAAAGCTAATTGAATCAAATGAAAGTCAAACACATTCAAACAAACCTCATTGAATCAAATGAAAGTCAAACACATTAAAACAAAGTTTCTGAGTCAAATTAAAGTCAAATGCATTCAACAAAGCTAATTGAATCAAACGAAAGTTAAATGCATTCTACAAAGCTAATAGAATCAAATGAAAGTTAAACACATTCTAACAAAGCTAATTGAATCCAATGAAAGTCAAACACATTCAAATAAAGCTTTTTAAATCAAATTAAAGTCTAATGCATTCAAAAAAGGTAATTGAATCAAATTAAAGTCAAACACATTCAAACAAGACTTATGAATCAAATTTAAGTCAAACAGAATCAAACAGAGCTAATTAAATCAAATTAAAGTCAAACCCATTCAAACAAAGCTTTTTGAATAAAATTAATGTCAAATGCATTCTACAAAGCTAATTAAATCAATTAAAAGTGAAACACATTCAAACAAAGCAAATTGGATCAAATGAAAGTCAAACACATTCAAACAAAGTTAATTGAATCAAATGAAAGTCAAATGCATTCTACAAAGCTAATTAAATCAAATGAAAGTCAAACACATTCTAACAAAGCTTTTTGAATCAAATTAAAGTCAAATGCATTCAACAAAGCTAATTGAATAAAATAAAAGTCAAATGCATTCTACAAAGCTAATTGAATCAAATGAAAGTCAAACACACATTCAAACAAAGCTAATTGAATCAAATGAAAGTCAAACACATTCAAACAAAGCTAATTGAATCAAATTGATGTGGATTTAAACCCCTTAACTTAATAAAGAATCTAAAATCACACAAGTAACACAAGCCCTTCGAATTTCCTAAGAAAATCGAACAACTTAAGAATAACGAACCGGATATGACTTTGAAAACGACCACTCCTGGAACGAATTCAACGCCTCTCAAATTACCTAGACCACTCCTGGAACTAAGTACTTTGATGAACAAAACTTAGACTACTCCTAGAACTAAGAATTGAACGTTCTAATTATCAAAACAACTCCTTGAATTGAAAACTAGCAAAAGAATTTGTAAGCAATTAAGCAAAACAAACAATAAACTTGTATTGAATTTTCTGGTTTTGGTTGTGTATACAAAGCCACGAAAAATCCCTTATTTATAGACTAAACTAACTATTCCTAAGTCTATTCGAACTAGGAAAAAAAACCCTAGCCTTGATCCCCAAGTATCCTAGATAGAATAGGAAAACCAATTCTAATGGAACTAGGAAACTAGTAATAAGACTAGTTCTAATTAAACTAAAACTTCTTAAAACAATTCCTAATTGACTTAGAAATTATTTTAAACTAAAATAACAGAAATTAAGAAGATTCCTAATTGCTTAAACCAAGAAAAACCCTTTCAAGTGAAAGGTAAAAACTTGCAAGCAAAAACTCTAGAAAAAACTAAGTTAGGAAAATCTTTCTTTTCGTACTGCCGCCGAACCACCACCTCACGCGCTGCCATCATCGACACGCGCCCCACCGCCGTGTAGCTGGACTCAGGCCGGAGCTAGGGAGCCGGCGCGTGGCACCCAGATCGGCGCGTCGCCGCCGCTGCCGTCGTCGGAACCCAACTGGACCTTGACTTCTTCTTCAATGGCTGCGCATGTTAGCCATTCTTGATTCTTTACTCCAAGCTCGAACCCTATTGGCCTTAAAACCAATATGATTGGCTCTTCAAAAGAATTTCCCTCTTGATCCACATCACAAATGAAAGTCAAATGCATTCTACAAAGCTAATTAAATCAAATGAAAATCAAACACATTCAAACAAAGCTAATTAAATCAAATGAAAGTCAAACACATTGAAACAAAGCTTTTTTTAATAAAATGAAAGTCAAATGCATTCAACAAAGCTAAATGAATCAAGTGAAATTCAAATGCATTCTACAAAGCTAATTGAATTAAATGAAAGCCAAATGCATTGAACAATGCTAATTGAGTCAAATTAAAGTAAAACACATTCAAACAAAGCTAATTGAATCAAATGAAAGTCAAACACATTCAAACAAGCTTTATGACTCGAATGCAATCAATTATGCTAATTGAAACAAACGAAAGTCAAACACATTCAAAAAAGCTAATTAAATTAAATGGAAGTCAAACTCATTCAAATAAAGCTTTTTGAGTTATATTGAAGTCTAATACATTCAACAAAGCTAATTGAATCAAATG
Organism: Chenopodium quinoa; assembly: GCF_001683475.1. Classification (NCBI taxonomy): domain Eukaryota; kingdom Viridiplantae; phylum Streptophyta; class Magnoliopsida; order Caryophyllales; family Amaranthaceae; genus Chenopodium; species Chenopodium quinoa. Next base: position 56,720 of record NW_018743533.1, on the reverse strand, counting down.
AGGGTCAAATGCATTCTACAAAGCTAATTGAATCAAATAAATTTCAAACACATCAAAACAAAGCTAATTGAATCAAATGAAAGTCAAACACATTCAAACAAACCTAATTGAATCAAATGAAAGTCAAACACATTAAAACAAAGTTTCTGAGTCAAATTAAAGTCAAATGCATTCAACAAAGCTAATTAAAACAAACGAAAGTCAAATGCATTCTACAAAGCTAATAGAATCAAATGAAAGTTAAACACATTCTAACAAAGCTAATTGAATCTAATGAAAGTCAAACACATTCAAATAAAGCTTTTTAAATCAAATTAAAGTCTAATGCATTCAAAAAAGGTAATTGAATCAAATTAAAGTCAAACACATTCAAACAAGACTTATGAATTAAATTTAAGTCAAACACAATCAAACAGAGCTAATTAAATCAAATTAAAGTCAAACCCATTCAAACAAAGCTTTTTGAATAAAATTAATGTCAAATGCATTCTACAAAGCTAATTAAATCAATTAAAAGTGAAACACATTCAAACAAAGCTAATTGGATCAAATGAAAGTCAAATGCATTCTACAAAGCTAATTAAATCAAATGAAAATCAAACACATTCAAACAAAGCTAATTAAATCAAATGAAAGTCAAACACATTGAAACAAAGTTTTTTTAATAAAATGAAAGTCAAATGCATTCAACAAAGCTAAATGAATCAAGTGAAATTCAAATGCATTCTACAAAGCTAATTGAATCAAATCAACGATAAACACATTCAAACATAGCTAATTTAATCCAATGAAAGCCAAACACAATCAAATAAATCTTTTTGAATCAAGTTAAAGTCTAATGCATTCAACAAAGCTAATTGAATCAAATGAAAGTCAAACCCACTTAAACAAAGCTTTTGGAATAATATGAATGTCAAATGCATTCTACAAAGCTAATTGAATCCAATGAAAGTCTAATGCATTCAATAAAGCTAATTGAACCAAATGAAAGTCAAACACATTCAAACAAAGCTAATTGAATCAAATGAAAGTCAAACACATTAAAACAAAGCTTTTTGGATCAAATTTAAGTTAAACACATTCAAACAAAGCTAATTAAATCAAATGAAAGTCAAACACATTCAAACAAGCTTTATGACAAAAATGCAAGCCAAATGCATTCAATTATGCTAATTGAATCAAATGAAAGTCAAACACATTCAAACAAAGCTTTTTAAATCAAATGAAAGTCAAATGCATTCAAACAAAGCTAATTGAATCAAATGAAAGTTAAACACAATCAAACAAAGCTAATTGAATAAAATGAAAGCCAAATGCATTCAACAATGCTAATTGAATAAAATGAAAGTAAAACACATTCAAACAAAGCTAATTGAATCAAATGAAAGTCAAACACATTCAAACAAGCTTTATGAGTCAAATGCAAGCCAAATGCATTCAATTATGCTAATTGAATCAAATGAAAGTCAAACACATTCAAACAAAGCTAATTAAATTAAATGAAAGTCAAACTCATTCAAACAAAGCTTTTTTAGTTATATTGAACTCTAATACATTCAACAAAGCTAATTGAATCAAATGAGGGTCAAATGCATTCTACAGAGCAAATTGAATCAAATGAAAATCAAACACATCAAAACAAAGCTAATTGAATCAAATGAAAGTCAAACACATTCAAACAAACCTCATTGAATCAAATGAAAGTCAAACACATTAAAACAAAGTTTCTGAGTCAAATTAAAGTCAAATGCATTCAACAAAGCTAATTGAATCAAACGAAAGTTAAATGCATTCTACAAAGCTAATAGAATCAAATGAAAGTTAAACACATTCTAACAAAGCTAATTGAATCCAATGAAAGTCAAACACATTCAAATAAAGCTTTTTAAATCAAATTAAAGTCTAATGCATTCAAAAAAGGTAATTGAATCAAATTAAAGTCAAACACATTCAAACAAGACTTATGAATCAAATTTAAGTCAAACAGAATCAAACAGAGCTAATTAAATCAAATTAAAGTCAAACCCATTCAAACAAAGCTTTTTGAATAAAATTAATGTCAAATGCATTCTACAAAGCTAATTAAATCAATTAAAAGTGAAACACATTCAAACAAAGCAAATTGGATCAAATGAAAGTCAAACACATTCAAACAAAGTTAATTGAATCAAATGAAAGTCAAATGCATTCTACAAAGCTAATTAAATCAAATGAAAGTCAAACACATTCTAACAAAGCTTTTTGAATCAAATTAAAGTCAAATGCATTCAACAAAGCTAATTGAATAAAATAAAAGTCAAATGCATTCTACAAAGCTAATTGAATCAAATGAAAGTCAAACACACATTCAAACAAAGCTAATTGAATCAAATGAAAGTCAAACACATTCAAACAAAGCTAATTGAATCAAATGAAAGTCAAATGCATTCTACAAAGCTAATTAAATCAAATGAAAATCAAACACATTCAAACAAAGCTAATTAAATCAAATGAAAGTCAAACACATTGAAACAAAGCTTTTTTAATAAAATGAAAGTCAAATGCATTCAACAAAGCTAAATGAATCAAGTGAAATTCAAATGCATTCTACAAAGCTAATTGAATTAAATGAAAGCCAAATGCATTGAACAATGCTAATTGAGTCAAATTAAAGTAAAACACATTCAAACAAAGCTAATTGAATCAAATGAAAGTCAAACACATTCAAACAAGCTTTATGACTCGAATACAATCAATTATGCTAATTGAAACAAACGAAAGTCAAACACATTCAAAAAAGCTAATTAAATTAAATGGAAGTCAAACTCATTCAAATAAAGCTTTTTGAGTTATATTGAAGTCTAATACATTCAACAAAGCTAATTGAATCAAATGAGGGTCAAATGCATTCTACAAAGCTAATTGAATCAAATAAATTTCAAACACATCAAAACAAAGCTAATTGAATCAAATGAAAGTCAAACACATTCAAACAAACCTAATTGAATCAAATGAAAGTCAAACACATTAAAACAAAGTTTCTGAGTCAAATTAAAGTCAAATGCATTCAACAAAGCTAATTAAAACAAACGAAAGTCAAATGCATTCTACAAAGCTAATAGAATCAAATGAAAGTTAAACACATTCTAACAAAGCTAATTGAATCTAATGAAAGTCAAACACATTCAAATAAAGCTTTTTAAATCAAATTAAAGTCTAATGCATTCAAAAAAGGTAATTGAATCAAATTAAAGTCAAACACATTCAAACAAGACTTATGAATTAAATTTAAGTCAAACACAATCAAACAGAGCTAATTAAATCAAATTAAAGTCAAACCCATTCAAACAAAGCTTTTTGAATAAAATTAATGTCAAATGCATTCTACAAAGCTAATTAAATCAATTAAAAGTGAAACACATTCAAACAAAGCTAATTGGATCAAATGAAAGTCAAATGCATTCTACAAAGCTAATTAAATCAAATGAAAATCAAACACATTCAAACAAAGCTAATTAAATCAAATGAAAGTCAAACACATTGAAACAAAGTTTTTTTAATAAAATGAAAGTCAAATGCATTCAACAAAGCTAAATGAATCAAGTGAAATTCAAATGCATTCTACAAAGCTAATTGAATCAAATCAACGATAAACACATTCAAACATAGCTAATTTAATCCAATGAAAGCCAAACACAATCAAATAAATCTTTTTGAATCAAGTTAAAGTCTAATGCATTCAACAAAGCTAATTGAATCAAATGAAAGTCAAACCCACTTAAACAAAGCTTTTGGAATAATATGAATGTCAAATGCATTCTACAAAGCTAATTGAATCCAATGAAAGTCTAATGCATTCAATAAAGCTAATTGAACCAAATGAAAGTCAAACACATTCAAACAAAGCTAATTGAATCAAATGAAAGTCAAACACATTAAAACAAAGCTTTTTGGATCAAATTTAAGTTAAACACATTCAAACAAAGCTAATTAAATCAAATGAAAGTCAAACACATTCAAACAAGCTTTATGACAAAAATGCAAGCCAAATGCATTCAATTATGCTAATTGAATCAAATGAAAGTCAAACACATTCAAACAAAGCTTTTTAAATCAAATGAAAGTCAAATGCATTCAAACAAAGCTAATTGAATCAAATGAAAGTTAAACACAATCAAACAAAGCTAATTGAATAAAATGAAAGCCAAATGCATTCAACAATGCTAATTGAATAAAATGAAAGTAAAACACATTCAAACAAAGCTAATTGAATCAAATGAAAGTCAAACACATTCAAACAAGCTTTATGAGTCAAATGCAAGCCAAATGCATTCAATTATGCTAATTGAATCAAATGAAAGTCAAACACATTCAAACAAAGCTAATTAAATTAAATGAAAGTCAAACTCATTCAAACAAAGCTTTTTTAGTTATATTGAACTCTAATACATTCAACAAAGCTAATTGAATCAAATGAGGGTCAAATGCATTCTACAGAGCAAATTGAATCAAATGAAAATCAAACACATCAAAACAAAGCTAATTGAATCAAATGAAAGTCAAACACATTCAAACAAACCTCATTGAATCAAATGAAAGTCAAACACATTAAAACAAAGTTTCTGAGTCAAATTAAAGTCAAATGCATTCAACAAAGCTAATTGAATCAAACGAAAGTTAAATGCATTCTACAAAGCTAATAGAATCAAATGAAAGTTAAACACATTCTAACAAAGCTAATTGAATCCAATGAAAGTCAAACACATTCAAATAAAGCTTTTTAAATCAAATTAAAGTCTAATGCATTCAAAAAAGGTAATTGAATCAAATTAAAGTCAAACACATTCAAACAAGACTTATGAATCAAATTTAAGTCAAACAGAATCAAACAGAGCTAATTAAATCAAATTAAAGTCAAACCCATTCAAACAAAGCTTTTTGAATAAAATTAATGTCAAATGCATTCTACAAAGCTAATTAAATCAATTAAAAGTGAAACACATTCAAACAAAGCAAATTGGATCAAATGAAAGTCAAACACATTCAAACAAAGTTAATTGAATCAAATGAAAGTCAAATGCATTCTACAAAGCTAATTAAATCAAATGAAAGTCAAACACATTCTAACAAAGCTTTTTGAATCAAATTAAAGTCAAATGCATTCAACAAAGCTAATTGAATAAAATAAAAGTCAAATGCATTCTACAAAGCTAATTGAATCAAATGAAAGTCAAACACACATTCAAACAAAGCTAATTGAATCAAATGAAAGTCAAACACATTCAAACAAAGCTAATTGAATCAAATTGATGTGGATTTAAACCCCTTAACTTAATAAAGAATCTAAAATCACACAAGTAACACAAGCCCTTCGAATTTCCTAAGAAAATCGAACAACTTAAGAATAACGAACCGGATATGACTTTGAAAACGACCACTCCTGGAACGAATTCAACGCCTCTCAAATTACCTAGACCACTCCTGGAACTAAGTACTTTGATGAACAAAACTTAGACTACTCCTAGAACTAAGAATTGAACGTTCTAATTATCAAAACAACTCCTTGAATTGAAAACTAGCAAAAGAATTTGTAAGCAATTAAGCAAAACAAACAATAAACTTGTATTGAATTTTCTGGTTTTGGTTGTGTATACAAAGCCACGAAAAATCCCTTATTTATAGACTAAACTAACTATTCCTAAGTCTATTCGAACTAGGAAAAAAAACCCTAGCCTTGATCCCCAAGTATCCTAGATAGAATAGGAAAACCAATTCTAATGGAACTAGGAAACTAGTAATAAGACTAGTTCTAATTAAACTAAAACTTCTTAAAACAATTCCTAATTGACTTAGAAATTATTTTAAACTAAAATAACAGAAATTAAGAAGATTCCTAATTGCTTAAACCAAGAAAAACCCTTTCAAGTGAAAGGTAAAAACTTGCAAGCAAAAACTCTAGAAAAAACTAAGTTAGGAAAATCTTTCTTTTCGTACTGCCGCCGAACCACCACCTCACGCGCTGCCATCATCGACACGCGCCCCACCGCCGTGTAGCTGGACTCAGGCCGGAGCTAGGGAGCCGGCGCGTGGCACCCAGATCGGCGCGTCGCCGCCGCTGCCGTCGTCGGAACCCAACTGGACCTTGACTTCTTCTTCAATGGCTGCGCATGTTAGCCATTCTTGATTCTTTACTCCAAGCTCGAACCCTATTGGCCTTAAAACCAATATGATTGGCTCTTCAAAAGAATTTCCCTCTTGATCCACATCACAAATGAAAGTCAAATGCATTCTACAAAGCTAATTAAATCAAATGAAAATCAAACACATTCAAACAAAGCTAATTAAATCAAATGAAAGTCAAACACATTGAAACAAAGCTTTTTTTAATAAAATGAAAGTCAAATGCATTCAACAAAGCTAAATGAATCAAGTGAAATTCAAATGCATTCTACAAAGCTAATTGAATTAAATGAAAGCCAAATGCATTGAACAATGCTAATTGAGTCAAATTAAAGTAAAACACATTCAAACAAAGCTAATTGAATCAAATGAAAGTCAAACACATTCAAACAAGCTTTATGACTCGAATGCAATCAATTATGCTAATTGAAACAAACGAAAGTCAAACACATTCAAAAAAGCTAATTAAATTAAATGGAAGTCAAACTCATTCAAATAAAGCTTTTTGAGTTATATTGAAGTCTAATACATTCAACAAAGCTAATTGAATCAAATGAGGGTCAAATGCATTCTACAAAGCTAATTGAATCAAATAAATTTCAAACACATCAAAACAAAGCTAATTGAATCAAATGAAAGTCAAACACATTCAAACAAACCTAATTGAATCAAATGAAAGTCAAACACATTAAAACAAAGTTTCTGAGTCAAATTAAAGTCAAATGCATTCAACAAAGCTAATTAAAACAAACGAAAGTCAAATGCATTCTACAAAGCTAATAGAATCAAATGAAAGTTAAACACATTCTAACAAAGCTAATTGAATCTAATGAAAGTCAAACACATTCAAATAAAGCTTTTTAAATCAAATTAAAGTCTAATGCATTCAAAAAAGGTAATTGAATCAAATTAAAGTCAAACACATTCAAACAAGACTTATGAATTAAATTTAAGTCAAACACAATCAAACAGAGCTAATTAAATCAAATTAAAGTCAAACCCATTCAAACAAAGCTTTTTGAATAAAATTAATGTCAAATGCATTCTACAAAGCTAATTAAATCAATTAAAAGTGAAACACATTCAAACAAAGCTAATTGGATCAAATGAAAGTCAAATGCATTCTACAAAGCTAATTAAATCAAATGAAAATCAAACACATTCAAACAAAGCTAATTAAATCAAATGAAAGTCAAACACATTGAAACAAAGTTTTTTTAATAAAATGAAAGTCAAATGCATTCAACAAAGCTAAATGAATCAAGTGAAATTCAAATGCATTCTACAAAGCTAATTGAATCAAATCAACGATAAACACATTCAAACATAGCTAATTTAATCCAATGAAAGCCAAACACAATCAAATAAATCTTTTTGAATCAAGTTAAAGTCTAATGCATTCAACAAAGCTAATTGAATCAAATGAAAGTCAAACCCACTTAAACAAAGCTTTTGGAATAATATGAATGTCAAATGCATTCTACAAAGCTAATTGAATCCAATGAAAGTCTAATGCATTCAATAAAGCTAATTGAACCAAATGAAAGTCAAACACATTCAAACAAAGCTAATTGAATCAAATGAAAGTCAAACACATTAAAACAAAGCTTTTTGGATCAAATTTAAGTTAAACACATTCAAACAAAGCTAATTAAATCAAATGAAAGTCAAACACATTCAAACAAGCTTTATGACAAAAATGCAAGCCAAATGCATTCAATTATGCTAATTGAATCAAATGAAAGTCAAACACATTCAAACAAAGCTTTTTAAATCAAATGAAAGTCAAATGCATTCAAACAAAGCTAATTGAATCAAATGAAAGTTAAACACAATCAAACAAAGCTAATTGAATAAAATGAAAGCCAAATGCATTCAACAATGCTAATTGAATAAAATGAAAGTAAAACACATTCAAACAAAGCTAATTGAATCAAATGAAAGTCAAACACATTCAAACAAGCTTTATGAGTCAAATGCAAGCCAAATGCATTCAATTATGCTAATTGAATCAAATGAAAGTCAAACACATTCAAACAAAGCTAATTAAATTAAATGAAAGTCAAACTCATTCAAACAAAGCTTTTTTAGTTATATTGAACTCTAATACATTCAACAAAGCTAATTGAATCAAATGAGGGTCAAATGCATTCTACAGAGCAAATTGAATCAAATGAAAATCAAACACATCAAAACAAAGCTAATTGAATCAAATGAAAGTCAAACACATTCAAACAAACCTCATTGAATCAAATGAAAGTCAAACACATTAAAACAAAGTTTCTGAGTCAAATTAAAGTCAAATGCATTCAACAAAGCTAATTGAATCAAACGAAAGTTAAATGCATTCTACAAAGCTAATAGAATCAAATGAAAGTTAAACACATTCTAACAAAGCTAATTGAATCCAATGAAAGTCAAACACATTCAAATAAAGCTTTTTAAATCAAATTAAAGTCTAATGCATTCAAAAAAGGTAATTGAATCAAATTAAAGTCAAACACATTCAAACAAGACTTATGAATCAAATTTAAGTCAAACAGAATCAAACAGAGCTAATTAAATCAAATTAAAGTCAAACCCATTCAAACAAAGCTTTTTGAATAAAATTAATGTCAAATGCATTCTACAAAGCTAATTAAATCAATTAAAAGTGAAACACATTCAAACAAAGCAAATTGGATCAAATGAAAGTCAAACACATTCAAACAAAGTTAATTGAATCAAATGAAAGTCAAATGCATTCTACAAAGCTAATTAAATCAAATGAAAGTCAAACACATTCTAACAAAGCTTTTTGAATCAAATTAAAGTCAAATGCATTCAACAAAGCTAATTGAATAAAATAAAAGTCAAATGCATTCTACAAAGCTAATTGAATCAAATGAAAGTCAAACACACATTCAAACAAAGCTAATTGAATCAAATGAAAGTCAAACACATTCAAACAAAGCTAATTGAATCAAATGAAAGTCAAATGCATTCTACAAAGCTAATTAAATCAAATGAAAATCAAACACATTCAAACAAAGCTAATTAAATCAAATGAAAGTCAAACACATTGAAACAAAGCTTTTTTAATAAAATGAAAGTCAAATGCATTCAACAAAGCTAAATGAATCAAGTGAAATTCAAATGCATTCTACAAAGCTAATTGAATTAAATGAAAGCCAAATGCATTGAACAATGCTAATTGAGTCAAATTAAAGTAAAACACATTCAAACAAAGCTAATTGAATCAAATGAAAGTCAAACACATTCAAACAAGCTTTATGACTCGAATACAATCAATTATGCTAATTGAAACAAACGAAAGTCAAACACATTCAAAAAAGCTAATTAAATTAAATGGAAGTCAAACTCATTCAAATAAAGCTTTTTGAGTTATATTGAAGTCTAATACATTCAACAAAGCTAATTGAATCAAATGAGGGTCAAATGCATTCTACAAAGCTAATTGAATCAAATAAATTTCAAACACATCAAAACAAAGCTAATTGAATCAAATGAAAGTCAAACACATTCAAACAAACCTAATTGAATCAAATGAAAGTCAAACACATTAAAACAAAGTTTCTGAGTCAAATTAAAGTCAAATGCATTCAACAAAGCTAATTAAAACAAACGAAAGTCAAATGCATTCTACAAAGCTAATAGAATCAAATGAAAGTGAAACACATTCTAACAAAGCTAATTGAATCTAATGAAAGTCAAACACATTCAAATAAAGCTTTTTAAATCAAATTAAAGTCTAATGCATTCAAAAAAGGTAATTGAATCAAATTAAAGTCAAACACATTCAAACAAGACTTATGAATTAAATTTAAGTCAAACACAATCAAACAGAGCTAATTAAATCAAATTAAAGTCAAACCCATTCAAACAAAGCTTTTTGAATAAAATTAATGTCAAATGCATTCTACAAAGCTAATTGATGTAAATCTAAATACCCCCTCCCGAATATGGGTTGATGGATTTAAAAATACTTATAGTTAGAATACTCAAATATCATGGAACAAGATTAAAGGGCCAAAACTCAAGGACACACTCAAAGTTTTGGGGTTTTAGGCCAGAGATAAGACTCACTCAATCTCTCCTAAGCTTATCACTCAAGACTCACTCAAAGCAATAAGGGAACACTTGAACTTGAGACAAACTCTAAGTTAAAATGCTATAAACACAAGGTTTTTTATCAAATCTCAAAACTGCCTCTTAATTTCTGTTTTCCTCTCCCTTTTATAGAGGAAAGGAGCAGCAAAAGTACACCAAAAGCCAAGGAAACCGTCCAAGAATAAAAGGCCTACAGCCAATGGTTTCCTCCTTGATTTAAGCCTTGATTTAAGCTAAGTAATGAAAGCATAATAAAGCCTATTGATAACCCCCCCCCCCCCCATTACAACCGGCCAAGAGCTAGATTCTTGGCATTATTTCAGCAACATTAACTAGCACATAAGTTAATAATAGATAGTAAATGGCCTAGGATCCACACGCCCAAAATAGTCATGAAATGCGTCCAAAATGTGATGCTAGCCAACCGTGTACCAATCTTCAATCTTCCCATGAAATGCAGCATAGAATTTCACCCTTCTTTGTGAATGGGAAAAACCCAAGAGTCTCTAAGACTAAAGCAACAGGTTCATTAGATGTCCACTTTGGATCATTCCCCCCTTCTTTAAAAGAGTTTGCCCTCAAACTTGAATCATCAAAGTATGGTGATAAATCCCCTACATTGAAAGTCGCACTAACACCCATCAATTTGTCTGGTAGCTCAATTTTGTAAGCACTATCGTTCACCCTCTCAAGAACCTTAAAAGGACCATCAGAACGAGGCATAAGCTTGTTTTTGCGAAGCTTAGGGAACCTCTCCTTCCTCAAATGCACCCAAACCAAGTCCCCGGGATGAAAAATAGGCTGTTTGCGTTTCTTATTGGCTCGCTCTTGGTATTTTTTATTCATCTCCTCAATTCTTTTCTTCACTTGCTCACAGGTTTTTTGAAAGGTTTCCACCCTCTTTTAGCATCTTTCTCTACCATGTCACTCTTAACCATAGGAACAAGATCAATCGGCACAAATGGGTTCACTCCATAAACTACTTCAAATGGAGAACGGGAAGTAGTTAGGGAATGAGCTCTATTGTAAGCAAACTCCGCATGGGCTAATTTCATGTCCCAATCTTTTTGCGTTTTGCTCACAAGACCTCGTAACAAAGTACCCAAAGTTCTATTAGTGACCTCGGTTTGCCCATCGGTTTGGGGATGATGAGAGGTACTAAATAGTAACTTGGTACCCACAAGTTTCCATAGGGTTCTCCAAAAGTGACTAAGGAATTTGGAGTCCCTATCAGATACTATACTTCGAGGAATGCCATGGAGTTTGACAATTTCCTTGAAGTACAGCTCGGCCACTTTCACGGCATCATCAGTTTTATTACAAGCTACAAAGTGTGCCATTTTAGAGAATCTATCTACAACAACCATGATGCTATCTCTTCCCCTTTGAGTGCGAGGCAATCCAACAATGAAATCCATGCTAACACTTTCCCATGGAGCATCCGGAACTGGCAACGGAGTATAAAGACCCTTTGTGAAGTGTCCCTTAGCCTTTTGACAAGTAGCACATCTCTCCACAACATGAGTAACATCCTTGATCATTCTAGGCCAATAGAAGTGTTCACCTAGAATATAAAGAGTCTTTTGTATCCCAAAATGACTGGCTAAACCTCCACCATGCACTTCTCTCACTAATAACTCCCTAACCCCACTCTTCGGAACACATAGCTTGTTACCTTTAAAGAGGTAGCCATCTTGTCTCACAAACTCTTTGGTAGGATTCTCTATCTCGCTAGCAAAGTCGGGATCATTTATGTAACATTCCTTGAGTTGTTCAAAACCCAAGATCTTAGCATCCACCATGGAAAGTAAGTAGCTCCGACGAGACAATGCATCGGCCACAGCATTACTCTTTCCATCCTTGTACTTGGAGCTAAAGGTAAATGATTGGAGAAACTCCACCCATTTAGCATGTCTCTTGTTGAGTTTTTGTTGCCCATGAATAAATTTCAGAGCCTCATGATCGGAATGAAGAACAAATGGTTTTGGTCTAAGGTAGTGAGACCAATGATCAAGTGCTCTAACTATGGCATAGAACTCACGGTCATAAGTGGAATAGTTCAACTTAGCCCCATTCAACTTCTCACTAAAGTAACTCACGGGCTTCTTCTCTTGAATCAAAACAGCACCTATTCCAATCCCACTTGCATCACACTCTACCTCAAACACTTTGTTGAAATCTGGTAGCACAAGTATAGGAGCGTTGCAAAGCATATGTTTAACCTTCTCAAAGGCTCGTTGAGCATTTTCTTCCCATACGAACTCACCTTTTTTGGTAAACTCGGTGATTGGAGCCATGATGGTAGAGAAGTTTTTGATGAACCGCCTATAGAAGGAGGCAAGTCCATGAAAACTTCTAACTTCGTGCACATTGGTTGGAGCCAACCAAGACTGGACTGCTTTTACCTTCTCCGGATCTACATGAACCCCCTCTCCTGTTACAATGTATCCTAAGAATACAACACTAGGAGTCATGAATACACATTTTTCAAGCTTACCATACAACTTCACCTCCCTCAATTTTTCAAACAATCTCCTCAAATGAATTACATGATCATCATTGTTTTTACTATACACAAGAATGTCATCTAAGTAAACAACAACAAAATCATTAAGAAAAGGACGGAGAACTTCATTCATCAATCTCATGAAGGAGCTTGGGGCGTTGCAAAGCCCAAATGGCATCACTAACCACTCATACAACCCTTGTTTTGTTTTGAAAGCCGTCTTTGATGCGTTTCTTGATTCGTTTGGTCTTAGGTTTAAACAAGCTTCACTCGTTTGTTTTCGCCTAAGGGTTCTAAATCTGATTTCAAGGCTTCACTCACCTTAATCTCGTGATTTAGGGGTTTTTTTGAGGATAGTTTGAATTAGCTTCACTCACTAATTAATCTAACCTCTCTTAAATCAGGTTTCACTCGCCTAATCTAAGGGTTTTTATGTTTAACTTCACTCGTCAAACACAAAGAAAACTTGGAAAGAAACGTTCCAAATTAACAAGCAATAAAGCTTTAATCAACAAAACAAACTTGTATAATTCGAAGTTTACAACCTTTATTTATAGACTCAAAACTAATCCTAAACCTAATCAAATTAGAAAACTAATCCTAATTAAATTAGAATCCCATTTGACCTAGAAAACCTAAGAAAACCGAAACTTGATCCCCAAGTTCCTAATTCGGATATGACTAAACTAACTAAGTTTAATTCAACTTAGATTAGGTTATTCAATCCTCCTAAAACACCTAGACACGCCTAAAAACCAAAGTCAAGTCCTAATCCACTTAGGAATTTACTTTGCTAAAAACAAGTCCTAATCCAATTAGGAATCTCTTTTGCTAAAGACAAGTCCTAATCCAATTAGGAATCTCTTTTGCTAAAGACAAGTCCTAATTCAAATAGGAACTCACTAGACCAAAACAATTCCTAATCAAAATAAAAATCCTAATGCTTAAAACAAGAAAAACCCTTTCAAGTGAAAGGTAAAAACTTGTAAGCCAAAATCTAATCTAAGAAACATTAAAGAAACGGACCAAGAAAGGAAACGTTGAATGCATCCGCATCATACTCCTCCTCTTGAAAACGAACTTGTCCTCAAGTTACATCATAACAAGGAACGAGATCATTTGCGCTAAGAGAAGCACAAACGCCTTCACCAAGTAGCACTTGAAATGTATCATAATTCTCCCTATGCACGATTTTAAAAGGCCCTTCATCAAAGGATTCATGCTTGTCTTTGCGGTTGTTGTATAACCTCTGTGCACTCAAAGAAAGCCACACATAGTCACCTATCTCAAATGGAGACTTACGAACAAGTTGAAGCACTCTATCTTGCTGCTTGTCTTTCTTCTTCCTTTTACTTGAACCACCTTCATCACATGTAGAAAGAGAAATAACCTTGCTGCCATCATGTTGCATAGGTTCGAATTTAGGAGGCAAAGGTTTTAATCCAATCCTTTTCCCTTTATGTAGAACTGAAACCACATTCTTCTTTGCAAGGTAGATCACATCACGATCAAATTGCCAAGGACGGCCTAGCAACAAAGCACATGCATCCATAGGAACAACATCACACCATACTTTGTCTTCAAACTCACCAATTGTAAAAGAAACCAATGCTTGTTTCGAAACATGTACTCCTCCAACATTTGTGAGCCAATTAAGTTTGTAAGGATTAGGATGGTTCCTAGTCTCAAGCTGCAATGTATCCGTCATCTTCTTAGAGCATGCATTAGTACAAGAACCATTATCCACAATAACTGAACAACTACGCCCATTCACTAAGCATCTAGTGTGAAACAAGTTCTCCCTTTGTGCCATATCAGTCAAAGGAGTAGATTGAGCATGGAGAAGCTTTCTCAAAACAAGTGTGTTGTGATCCGGGGCTGCCTCACACAATGGTTGCTCTTCACACTCTTCCTCAAAGTCATATTCATTCTCCTCTCCTTCACGTTGCTCTTTTAGAAGTAAAGCAAGTTTAGCATCCTCCTCTTCTAAGGCTTGGTATCTTGTTAATGTCATGACCCTTCTATTAGGACACTCGGACTTGTAGTGACCTCTACCTTGACACTTGAAACACTTGATTTCATCTTTATCAACTCTTTGATTTTTAGCTTGAGCATCAAACTTAAAGGAATCCGAAACACCTTTATTCTTTTCCCAATTTTCAGATTTTTCAAAACCCTTTGAAGTCTCACCCTTTAGAGCATAATTAGGTCGAAAAGATTTCAACTTTGAAGTTTTAATTTGTCTTTCAACCTTTACAGCAAGCTCACAAGCCTCATCAAAAGTAAAGAACGATTGCAACTCAACTTTATGTCCAATTTCCATATTAAGGCCAACAAGAAATTTAGAGATCTTTTGTTCCTCCTCATCTTTACAATCACAAGCTAATGACAATCTCTCGAATTCTTTAATATAATCTTCGACACTCAAATTATTTTGTTGCAAAGTATTGAATTTGTGAAACAAATCTTGCTTATAGGATCGTGGAACAAAGCGTTTTCTCAATTTTTGTTTCAGCAAATTCCATGAATTAATTCTTTCTTTCTTTTCCCTTTCTCTCTTGATTTGACAATTATCATACCATAAAGATGCAAGCTTTGACAATTTAAGAATAGCATAAGTAAAGCACTTATAATCATCAATACCTTTGTGAGAGAAAATTCGATCTACTCGTCGCTCCCAATCTAGATAAACTTCTGGATCTAAAGTACCATCGAATTCTGGAAGATCACTCAGTTTGATCTCCTCATCCTTCTTGTATCCACCACTACCAATAGAACCTCCCGAAGCCTTAGCCTTCAATTCGGACATCTCCCCTTCAAGACTCTTCATATGATTCATGAAAATAATGTTTTGTTCCATCAAAGCAGCCATTTGTTCAAGCAAGTGAGTTTCCGTTGATTTACTCGCCATATTTGCGCACAATCAATAATCTTCCCTCGAATGTTTGTTGCTGTAGATTTTGCGTCACTTATCCAATGACCACGAAATTTTACAGTCTATAATTTTAGTCCAATAGGAATCCAACCAAAAAAGAATCACCGAAAAATACCAAGTATATAGTTCGCAGTAACCTAAAACTTCCAACTGGTCCAGATCTGCGCCGAGAAGAACAAGAACCAAGAAACTAGCACGAATTGATTCTTGATTGCTCAAGAACAAGGATATAACGACTCAATATTCACACCAACAGCTCTGATACCATTTGATGCGTTTCTTGATTCGTTTGGTCTTAGGTTTAAACAAGCTTCACTCGTTTGTTTTCGCCTAAGGGTTCTAAATCTGATTTCAAGGCTTCACTCACCTTAATCTCGTGATTTAGGGGTTTTTTTGAGGATAGTTTGAATTAGCTTCACTCACTAATTAATCTAACCTCTCTTAAATCAGGTTTCACTCGCCTAATCTAAGGGTTTTTATGTTTAACTTCACTCGTCAAACACAAAGAAAACTTGGAAAGAAACGTTCCAAATTAACAAGCAATAAAGCTTTAATCAACAAAACAAACTTGTATAATTCGAAGTTTACAACCTTTATTTATAGACTCAAAACTAATCCTAAACCTAATCAAATTAGAAAACTAATCCTAATTAAATTAGAATCCCATTTGACCTAGAAAACCTAAGAAAACCGAAACTTGATCCCCAAGTTCCTAATTCGGATATGACTAAACTAACTAAGTTTAATTCAACTTAGATTAGGTTATTCAATCCTCCTAAAACACCTAGACACGCCTAAAAACCAAAGTCAAGTCCTAATCCACTTAGGAATTTACTTTGCTAAAAACAAGTCCTAATCCAATTAGGAATCTCTTTTGCTAAAGACAAGTCCTAATCCAATTAGGAATCTCTTTTGCTAAAGACAAGTCCTAATTCAAATAGGAACTCACTAGACCAAAACAATTCCTAATCAAAATAAAAATCCTAATGCTTAAAACAAGAAAAACCCTTTCAAGTGAAAGGTAAAAACTTGTAAGCCAAAATCTAATCTAAGAAACATTAAAGAAACGGACCAAGAAAGGAAACGTTGAATGCATCCGCATCATGTCTTCCACTCATCCCCCTCTCGAATTCTCATTTGATGGTACCCACTCCTTAAATCTATTTTGGAAAAGACTAAGGCACCACTCAACTCATCTAACATATCTTGCAATCGAGGCATAGGAAAACGGTATTTGACCGTTATATTGTTAATGGAACGACTATCAACACACATTCTCCAAGTACCATCTTTTTTTGGTACTAAGAGGGCTGGAACCGCGCAAGGACTAAGGCTTTCTCTCACATAACCTCTCTCAAGTAATTCGTTCACTTGCTTTTCAAGTTCCTTACTCTCTTCCGGATTACACCTATAGGCAGCCTTGTTGGGCAAAGGTGCTCCTGGAATTAAGTCAATGGCGTGCTCAATGCCTCTAATTGGAGGTAGGCCTTTGGGCAAGTCATTGGGGAACACATCTTGGTACTCTTCTAATAACTCATTTAGCATGGATGAGTTAATACAAGTAGTACCATTATCATCTTTGGTCCTTACCACCAAAGCATACCCTCCCCCCATTTCTTTCATTATTCGTTCATATTCATTACAAGTTACAAGATAGTTGCTTTTCTCTTTTTCTTTCTTAGCAACTTTAGGAGGTAAAGGCACTAACTTAACTTTTCTACCATTTTTGGTAGTTACAATATACACATTAGTTTTCCCTTTATGCTCCGAATCATGATCAAACTGCCACGGTCTTCCAAGCAACAAATGACATGCATCCATAGGAAGAATATCACACCAACGCTCATCTTCGAACCCTCCAATGGAATAAGACACCAATGCTTGCTTCTTGACTCTAATGCTTGTGCCATCATTCAACCAATTGAGCTTGTAAGGTTCACCATGGTCTCTAGTGGGTAGCTTCAATTTACTCACAGCCTCGGATGAAACAACATCTGTTTGGGCACCACTATCAACAATCACATTGCAAGTCTTCTCTCCTATCTTACATCTAGTGTGGAACAAGTTGTTTCGTTGTTTAAGATCAATTTCGGGTTCATTATACAAGATTCTACGAACCACCATCATGTTGAACTCATCTTCGGGTTGAATCTCTTCCTCATACTCTTCATCAAAATCGCAACCCTCCTCATGAGCCACAAAGTTATAGACCTTTTCTTCCTCATCCATGAGAGCACATTGAGAGGCTGTTAACACACTCTTACTAGGACATTCCGATGCAATATGTCCTCTCCCATGACACTTGAAGCATTTTCTCCTAGTTGAAAGCTCACTAGGCGAAACTACTTGTTTTTCTTTCCCTTTTGATGAGCTAGGTGAAAAGGTTTTACTTTGAAAAGTACTCCCTTTAGAGTTGAAAGGAGTAAATTTCGAAGTATTCTTGAAAGAAGAAGTTTTGGGCTTCTCTTTCTCCCTTTCTTCTTTAAGTTGAGACTCATACTTCAAAGCTAGTTTGCATACATCACTAAAAGTGGCATAATGAGTAACTTCCACTTTCCTATTAATTTCTTTGGTCAACCCCTTGACAAATCTAGCAATTTTGTAAGCCTCCTTTTCTTGCAAGTCGCAAGTCAAGCCTAACCTTTCAAATTCTTTTATGTAATCCTCCACACTCATGTTTTCTTGTGATAGGTGGGTTAATTTTAAGTATTGATCTTGTTCATACTCTTTACTTACCCATTTTTCCCTCATTTTCTTTTTTAATTTTTCCCACGAGTCTATCTTATCTTTCCCTTCTCTTCTTCTATTTGACTTGAGGTTTTCATACCACAATGCAGCTAGTTTAGTGAGTTTAAGGACAGCCAACTTGAACCGTTTCCTATCATCATACCCCTTGTAATCAAAAACGGTTTCAATTTGCCTAACCCAATCTAAGAAAGCCTCACAATCATGCCCTCCATCAAATTCATGCATATCAATTTTTAGACCCCTATCTTCATCAAATTGTCTAAAATTGTTACCACTATTTTCATCCTCCTCCTCTAATTCATTTATTTTCCTAGTGGCTTTAAGGAGCATATCAGATATGGCATCCATCCTAGTATCTTGTTGTGCCCTAGAGACTTCACTCTCTTCTGTTTTTTTCTCCAAATTCTCCAATTTTTCAGTGATTACTTGCAACATTCTAGCAAGCTCCTCACTAGACATGATTTCCACTATTTTTGCTTGGATATTACAAGTACAATGAAAACTGCCGAAATTAGAGACAAAATGAAAAACGAAAATTGCCTCTAGACTCTCAAAGGCTTACAAATTCAGAATATTCAGATCAAAACAACCAATTTGCAAAAAAGAAATTCCTCAAAAGCTTTTCGGATGAGGGAGAAATCTTCAATTGAATTCCGCCTTCCCGGTTTTGCCTCTTTTCTGCGCTGCTGCGAAAAACCTGCCCAGTTTATTAGCAGAAAGATTCCAAAATATCTGAAAATTTTTGTGAGTAATCTACGCAAAAAAATATCCAGATTCAAAAAAGAAATAACTCTATT
Organism: Chenopodium quinoa; assembly: GCF_001683475.1. Lineage (NCBI taxonomy): Eukaryota > Viridiplantae > Streptophyta > Magnoliopsida > Caryophyllales > Amaranthaceae > Chenopodium > Chenopodium quinoa. The sequence continues at coordinate 37,465 of NW_018743533.1, read as the reverse complement.
TGGACAGAAAACGAAGGAGATATGTCCTTCTCAAACCGCAACTCCAAACTGATTGAATTCTGTCGTTTTGCTCCAAACGCCTTCAAACTCGATTTTCTTTAAGAAAACCCTTAACTAGGCTCTGATACCAGATGATGTAAATCTAAATACCCCCTCCCGAATATGGGTTGATGGATTTAAAAATACTTATAGTTAGAATACTCAAATATCATGGAACAAGATAAAAGGGCCAAAACTCAAGGACACACTCAAAGTTTTGGGGTTTTAGGCCAGAGATAAGACTCACTCAATCTCTCCTAAGCTTATCACTCAAGACTCACTCAAAGCAATAAGGGAACACTTGAACTTGAGACAAACTCTAAGTTAAAATGCTATAAACACAAGGTTTTTTATCAAATCTCAAAACTGCCTCTTAATTTTTGTTTTGCTCTCCCTTTTATAGAGGAAAGGAGCAGCAAAAGCACACCAAAAGCCAAGGAAACCGTCCAAGAATGAAAGGCCAACAGCCAATGGTTTCCTCCTTGATTTAAGCCTTGATTTAAGCTAAGTAATGAAAGCATAATAAAGCCTATTGATAACCCCCCATTACAACCGGCCAAGAGCTAGATTCTTGGCATTATTTCAGCAACATTAACTAGCACATAAGTTAATAATAGATAGTAAATGGCCTAGGATCCACACGCCCAAAATAGTCATGAAATGCGTCCAAAATGTGATGCTAGCCAACCGTGTACCAATCTTCAATCTTCCCATGAAATGCAGCATAGAATTTCACCCTTCTTTGTGAATGGGAAAAACCCAAGAGTCTCTAAGACTAAAGCAACAGGTTCATTAGATGTCCACTTTGGATCATTCCCCCCTTCTTTAAAAGAGTTTGCCCTCAAACTTGAATCATCAAAGTATGGTGATAAATCCCCTACATTGAAAGTCGCACTAACACCCATCAATTTGTCTGGTAGCTCAATTTTGTAAGCACTATCGTTCACCCTCTCAAGAACCTTAAAAGGACCATCAGAACGTGGCATAAGCTTGTTTTTGCGAAGCTTAGGGAACCTCTCCTTCCTCAAATGCACCCAAACCAAGTCCCCGGGATGAAAAATAGGCTGTTTGCGTTTCTTATTGGCTCGCTCTTGGTATTTTTTATTCATCTCCTCAATTCTTTTCTTCACTTGCTCACAGGTTTTTTGAAAGGTTTCCACCCTCTTTTAGCATCTTTCTCTACCATGTCACTCTTAACCATAGGAACAAGATCAATCGGCACAAATGGGTTCACTCCATAAACTACTTCAAATGGAGAACGGGAAGTAGTTAGGGAATGAGCTCTATTGTAAGCAAACTCCGCATGGGCTAATTTCATGTCCCAATCTTTTTGCGTTTTGCTCACAAGACCTCGTAACAAAGTACCCAAAGTTCTATTAGTGACCTCGGTTTGCCCATCGGTTTGGGGATGATTGAATCAAACGAAAGTCAAATGCATTCTACAAATGCATTCAATTATGCTAATTGAATCAAATGAAAGTCAAACTTATTCAAACAAAGCTAATTAAGTTATATGGAAGTCAAACTCATTCAAACAAAGCTTTTTGAGTTATATTGAAGTCTAATACATTCAACAAAGCTAATTGAATCAAATGAGGGTCAAATGCATTCTACAAAGCTAATTGAATCAAATGAAAATCAAACACATCAAAACAAAGCTAATTGAATCAAATGAAAGTCAAACACATTCAAACAAACCTAATTGAATCAAATGAAAGTCAAACACATTAAAACAAAGTTTCTGAGTCAAATTAAAGTCAAATGCATTCAACAACGCTAATTGAATCAAACGAAAGTCAAATGCATTCTACAAAGCTAACAGAATCAAATGAAAGTTAAACACATTCTAACAAAGCTAATTGAATCCAATTTTAAGTCAAACACATTCAAATAAAGCTTTTTAAATCAAATTAAAGTCTAATGCATTCAAAAAAGGTAATTGAATCAAATTAAAGTCAAACACATTCAAACAAGACTTATGAATCAAATTTAAGTCAAACACAATCAAACAGAAATAATTAAATCAAATTAAAGTCAAACCCATTCAAACAAAGCTTTTTGAATAAAATTAATGTCAAATGCATTCTACAAAGCTAATTAAATCAATTAAAAGTGAAACACATTCAAACAAAGCTAATTGGATCAAATGAAAGTCAAACACATTCAAACAAAGCTAATTGAATCAAATGAAAGTCAAATGCATTCTACAAAGCTAATTAAATCAAATGAAAGTCAAACACATTCAAACAAAGCTTTTTGAATCAAATTAAAGTCAAATGCATTTAACAAGGCTAATTGAATAAAATGAAAGTCAAATGCATTCTACAAAGCTAATTGAATCAACTGAAAGTCAAACACACATTCAAACAAAGCTAATTGAATCAAATGAAAGTCAAACACATTCAAACAAAGCTAATTGAATCAAATGAAAGTCAAACACATTCAAACAAAGCTAATTGAATCAAATGAAAGTCAAATGCATTCTATAAAGCTAATTAAATCAAATGAAAATCAAACACATTCAAACAAAGCTAATTAAATCAAATGAAAGTCAAATACATTAAAATAAAGCTTTTTTAATAAAATGAAAGTCAAATGCATTCAACAAAGCTAAATGAATCAAGTGAAATTCAAATGCATTCTACAAAGCTAAGTGAATCAAATCAACGTTAAACACATTCAAACATAGCTAATTTAATCCAATGAAAGCCAAACACAATCAAATAAATCTTTTTGAATCAAGTTAAAGTCTAATGCATTCAACAAAGCTAATTGAATCAAATGAAAGTCAAACCCATTTAAACAAAGCTTTTGGAATAATATGAATGTCAAATGCATTCCACAAAGCTAATTGAATCCAATGAAAGTCTAATGCATTCAATAAAGCTAATTGAATTAAATGATAGTCAAACACATTCAAACAAAGCTAATTGAATCAAATGAAAGTCAAACACATTCAAACAAAGCTTTTTGGATCAAATTTAAGTTAAACACATTCAAACAAAGCTAATTAAATCAAATGAAAGTCAAACACATTCAAACAAGCTTTATGACAAAAATGCAAGCCAAATGCATTCAATTATGCTAATTGAATCAAATGAAAGTCAAACACATTCAAACAAAGCTTTTTAAATCAAATGAAAGTCAAATGCATTCAAACAAAGCTAATTGAATCAAATGAAAGTCAAACACAATCAAACAAAGCTAATTGAATAAAATGAAAGCCAAATGCATTCAACAATGCTAATTGAATCAAATGAAAGTAAAACACATTCAAACAAAGCTAATTGAATCAAATGAAAGTCAAACACATTCAAACAAGCTTTATGACTCAAATGCAAGCCAAATGCATTCAATTATGCTAATTGAATCAAATGAAAGTCAAACACATTCAAACAAAGCTAATTAAATTAAATGGAAGTCAAACTCATTCAAACAAAGCTTTTTGAGTTATATTAAAGTCTAATACATTCAACAAAGCTAATTGAATCAAATGAGGGTCAAATGCATTCTACAAAGCTAATTTAATCAAATGAAATCGAACACATCAAAACAAAGCTAATTGAATCAAATGAAAGTCAAACACATTCAAACAAACCTAATTGAACCAAATGAAAGTCAAACACATTAAAACAAAGTTTCTGAGTCAAATTAAAGTCAAATGCATTCAACAACGCTAATTGAATCAAACGAAAGTCAAATGCATTCTACAAAGCTAATAGAATCAAATGAAAGTTAAACACATTCTAACAAAGCTAGTTGAATCCAATTTTAAGTCAAACACATTCAAATAAAGCTTTTTAAATCAAATTAAAGTCTAATGCATTCAAAAAAGGTAATTGAATCAAATTAAAGTCAAACACATTCAAACAAGACTTATGAATCAAATTTAAGTCAAACACAATCAAACAGAGCTAATTAAATCAAATTAAAGTCAAACCCATTCAAACAAAGCTTTTTGAATAAAATTAATGTCAAATGCATTCTTTAAAGCTAATGAAATCAATTAAAAGTGAAACACATTCAAACAAAGCTAATTGGATCAAATGAAAGTCAAACACATTCAAACAAAGCTACTTGAATCAAATGAAAGTCAAATGCAATCTACAAAGCTAATTAAATCAAATGAAAGTCAAACACATTCAAACAAAGCTTTTTGAATCAAATAAAAGTCAAATGCATTCAACAAAGCTAATTGAATAAAATGAAAGTCAAATGCATTCAACAAAGCTAATTGAATCAACTGAAAGTCAAACACACATTCAAACAAAGCTAATTGAATCAAATGAAAGTCAAACACATTCAAACAAAGCTTTTTGGATAAAATTTAAGTTAAACACATTCAAACAAACCTAATTAAATCAAAAGAAAGTCAAATGCATTCAAATATGCTAATTGAATCAAATGAAAGTCAAACACAATCAAACGAAGCTAATTGAATAAAATGAAAGCCAAATGCATTCAACAATGCTAATTGAATCAAATGAAAGTAAAACACATTCAAACAAAGCTAATTGAATCAAATGAAAGTCAAACACATTCAAACAAGCTTTATGACTCAAATGCAAGCCAAATGCATTCAATTATGCTAATTGAATCAAATGAAAGTCAAACAAATTCAAACAAAGCTAATTAAATTAAATGGAAATCAAACTCGTTCAAACAAAGCTTTTTGAGTTATATTGAAGTCTAATACATTCAACAAAGCAAATTCAATCAAATGAGGGTCAAATGCATTCTACAAAGCTAAATAAATCAAATGAAAATCAAACACATTAAAACAAAGCTAATTGAATCAAATGAAAGTCAAACACATTCAAACAAACCTAATTGAATCAAATGAAAGTCAAACACATTAAAACAAAGTTTCTGAGTCAAATTAAAGTCAAATGCATTCAACAACGCTAATTGAATCAAACGAAAGTCAAATGCATTCTACAAAGCTTATAGAATCAAATGAAAGTTAAACACATTCTAACAAAGCTAATTGAATCCAATTTTAAGTCAAACACATTCAAATAAAGCTTTTTAAATCAAATTAAAGTCTAATGCATTCAAAAAAGGTAATTGAATCAAATTAAAGTCAAACACATTCAAACAAGACTTATGAATCAAATTTAAGTCAAACACAATCAAACAGAAATAATTAAATCAAATTAAAGTCAAACCCATTAAAACAAAGCTTTTTGAATAAAATTAATGTCAAATCCATCTACAAAGCTAATTAAATCAATTAAAAGTGAAACACATTCAAACAAAGCTAATTGGATCAAATGAAAGTCAAACACATTCAAACAAAGCTAATTGAATCAAATGAAAGTCAAATGCATTCTACAAAGCTAATTAAATCAAATGAAAGTCAAACACATTCAAACAAAGCTTTTTGAATCAAATTAAAGTCAAATGCATTCAACAAAGCTAATTGAATAAAATGAAAGTCAAATGCATTCTACAAAGCTAATTGAATCAACTGAAAGTCAAACACACATTCAAACAAAGCTAATTGAATCAAATGAAAGTCAAACACATTCAAACAAAGCTAATTGAATCAAATGAAAGTCAAACACATTCAAACAAAGCTAATTGAATCAAATGAAAGTCAAATGCATTCTATAAAGCTAATTAAATCAAATGAAAATCAAACACATTCAAACAAAGCTAATTAAATCAAATGAAAGTCAAATACATTAAAATAAAGCTTTTTTAATAAAATGAAAGTCAAATGCATTCAACAAAGCTAAATGAATCAAGTGAAATTCAAATGCATTCTACAAAGCTAAGTGAATCAAATCAACGTTAAACACATTCTAACATAGCTAATTTAATCCAATGAAAGCCAAACACAATCAAATAAATCTTTTTGAATCAAGTTAAAGTCAAATGCATTCCACAAAGCTAATTGAATCCAATGAAAGTCTAATGCATTCAATAAAGCTAATTGAATTAAATGATAGTCAAACACATTCAAACAAAGCTAATTGAATCAAATGAAAGTCAAACACATTCAAACAAAGCTTTTTTGATCAAATTTAAGTTAAACACATTCAAACAAAGCTAATTAAATCAAATGAAAGTCAAACACATTCAAACAAGCTTTATGACAAAAATGCAAGCCAAATGCATTCAATTATGCTAATTGAATCAAATGAAAGTCAAACACATTCAAACAAAGCTTTTTAAATCAAATGAAAGTCAAATGCATTCAAACAAAGCTAATTGAATCAAAAGAAAGTCAAACACAATCAAACAAGCTTTATGACTCAAATGCAAGCCAAATGCATTCAATTATGCTAATTTAATCAAATGAAAGTCAAACACATTCAAACAAAGCTTTTTGGATCAAATTTAAGTTAAACACATTCAAACAAACCTAATTAAATCAAAAGAAAGTCAAATGCATTCAAATATGCTAATTGAATCAAATGAAAGTCAAACACAATCAAACGAAGCTAATTGAATAAAATGAAAGCCAAATGCATTCAACAATGCTAATTGAATCAAATGAAAGTAAAACACATTCAAACAAAGCTAATTGAATCAAATGAAAGTCAAACACATTCAAACAAGCTTTATGACTCAAATGCAAGCCAAATGCATTCAATTATGCTAATTGAATCAAATGAAAGTCAAACAAATTCAAACGAAGCTAATTAAATTAAATGGAAGTCAAACTCGTTCAAACAAAGCTTTTTGAGTTATATTGAAGTCTAATACATTCAACAAAGCTAATTGAATCAAATGAGGGTCAAATGCATTCTACAAAGCTAATTAAATCAAATGAAAATCAAACACATCAAAACAAAGCTAATTGAATCAAATGAAAGTCAAACACATTCAAACAAACCTAATTGAATCAAATGAAAGTCAAACACATTAAAACAAAGTTTCTGAGTCAAATTAAAGTCAAATGCATTCAACAACGCTAATTGAATCAAACGAAAGTCAAATGCATTCTACAAAGCTAATAGAATCAAATGAAAGTTAAACACATTCTAACAAAGCTAATTGAATCCAATGAAAGTCAAACACATTCAAATAAAGCTTTTTAAATCAAATTAAAGTCTAATGCATTCAAAAAAGGTAATTGAATCAAATTAAAGTCAAACACATTCAAACAAGACTTATGAATCAAATTTAAGTCAAACACAATCAAACAGAAATAATTAAATCAAATTAAAGTCAAACCCATTCAAACAAAGCTTTTTGAATAAAATTAATGTCAAATGCATTCTACAAAGCTAATTAAATCAATTAAAAGTGAAACACATTCAAACAAAGCTAATTGGATCAAATGAAAGTCAAACACATTCAAACAAAGCTAATTGAATCAAATGAAAGTCAAATGCATTCTACAAAGCTAATTAAATCAAATGAAAGTCAAACTCATTCAAACAAAGCTTTTTGAATCAAATTAAAGTCAAATGCATTCAACAAAGCTAATTGAATAAAATGAAAGTCAAATGCATTCTACAAAGCTAATTGAATAAAATGAAAGTCAAATGCATAACAAAGCTAATTGAATCAAATGAAAGTCAAACACATTCAAACAAAGCTAATTGAATCAAATGAAAGTCAAACACATTCAAACAAAGCTAATTGAATCAAATGAAAGTCAAACACATTCAAACAAAAATAATTGAATCAAATGAAAGTCAAACACATTCAAACAAAGCTTTTTGGATCAAATTTATGTTAAACACATTCAAACAATGCTAATTTAATCAAATGAAAGTCAAACACATTCAAACAAGCTTTATGACTAAAATGCAAGCCAAATGCATTCAAATATGCTAATTGAATCAAATGAAAGTCAAACACATTCAAACAAAGCTTTTTAAATAAAATGAAAGTCAAATGCATTCAAACAAAGCTAATTGAATCAAATGAAAGTCAAACACAATCAATCAAAGCTAATTGAATAAAATGAAAGCCAAATGCATTCAACAATGCTAATTGAAGCAAATGAAAGTAAAACACATTCAAACAAAGCTAATTGAATCAAATGAAAGTCAAACACATTCAAACAAGATTTACGACTTAAATGCAAGCCAAATGCATTCAATTATGCTAATTGAATCAAATGAAAGTCAAACACATTCAAACAAAGCTAATTAAATTAAATGGAAGTCAAAATTCATTCAAACAAAGCTTTTTGAGTTATATTGAAGTCTAATACATTCAACAAAGCTAATTGAATCAAATGAGGGTCAAATGCATTCTACAAAGCTAATTAAATCAAATGAAAATCAAACACATCAAAACAAAGCTAATTGAATCAAATGAAAGTCAAACACATTCAAACAAACCTAATTGAATCAAATGAAAGTCAAACACATTAAAACAAAGTTTCTAAGTCAAATTAAAGTCAAATGCATTCAACAACGCTAATTGAATCAAACAAAAATCAAATGCATTCTACAAAGCTAATAGAATCAAATGAATGTTAAACACATTCTAACAAAGCTAATTGAATCCAATTTTAAGTCAAACACATTCAAATAAAGCTTTTTAAATCAAATTAAAGTCTAATGCATTCAAAAAAGGTAATTGAATCAAATTAAAGTCAAACACATTCAAACAAGACTTATGAATCAAATTTAAGTCAAACACAATCAAACAGAAATAATTAAATCAAATTAAAGTCAAACCCATTCAAACAAAGCTTTTTGAATAAAATTAATGTCAAATGCATTCTACAAAGCTAATTAAATCAATTAAAAGTGAAACACATTCAAACAAAGCTAATTGGATCAAATGAAAGTCAAACACATTCAAACAAAGCTAATTGAATCAAATGAAAGTCAAATGCATTCTACAAAGCTAATTAAATCAAATGAAAGTCAAACTCATTCAAACAAAGCTTTTTGAATCAAATTAAAGTCAAATGCATTCAACAAAGCTAATTGAATAAAATGAAAGTCAAATGCATTCTACAAAGCTAATTGAATCAACTGAAAGTCAAACACACATTCAAACAAAGCTAATTGAATCAAATGAAAGTCAAACACATTCAAACAAAGCTTTTTGGATCAAATTTAAGTTAAACACATTCAAACAAATCTAATTAAATTAAATGAAAGTCAAACACATTCAAACAAGCTTTACGACTAAAATGCAAGCCAAATGCATTCAAATATGCTAATTGAATCAAATGAAAGTCAAACACATTCAAACAAAGCTTTTTAAATAAAATGAAAGTCAAATGCATTCAAACAAAGCTAATTGAATCAAATGAAAGTCAAAAACAATCAAACAAAGCTAATTGAATAAAATGAAAGCCAAATGCATTCAACAATGCTAATTGAATCAAATGAAGGTAAAACACATTCAAACAAAGCTAATTGAATCAAATGAAAGTCAAACACATTCAAACAAGCTTTATGACTCAAATGCAAGCCAAATGCATTCAATTATGCTAATTGAATCAAATGAAAGACAAACTTATTCAAACAAAGCTAATTAAATTAAATGGAAGTCAAACTCATTCAAACAAAGCTTTTTGAGTTATATTGAAGTGTAATACATTCAACAAAGCTAATTGAATCAAATGAGGGTCAAATGCATTTTACAAAGCTAATTGAATAAAATGAAAATCAAACACATCAAAACAAAGCTAATTGAATCAAATGAAAGTCAAACACATTCAAACAAACCTAATTGAATCAAATGAAAGTCAAACACATTAAAACAAAGTTTCTGAGTCAAATTAAAGTCAAATCCATTCAACAACGCTAATTGAATCAAACGAAAGTCAAATGCATTCTACAAAGCTAATAGAATCAAATGAAAGTTAAACACATTCTAACAAAGCTAATTGAATCCTATTTTAAGTCAAACACATTCAAATAAAGCTTTTTAAATCAAATTAAAGTCTAATGCATTCAAAAAAGGTAATTGAATCAAATTAAAGTCAAACACATTCAAACAAGACTTATGAATTAAATTTAAGTCAAACACAATCAAAAAGAAATAATTAAATCAAATTAAAGTCAAACCCATTCAAACAAAGCTTTTTGAATAAAATTAATGTCAAATGCATTCTACAAAGCTAATTAAATCAATTAAAAGTGAAACACATTCAAACAAAGCTAATTGGATCAAATGAAAGTCAAACACATTCAAACAAAGCTAATTGAATCAAATGAAAGTCAAATGCATTCTACAAAGCTAATTAAATCAAATGAAAGTCAAACTCATTCAAACAAAGCTTTTTGAATCAAATTAAAGTCAAATGCATTCAACAAAGCTAATTGAATAAAATGAAAGTCAAATGCATTCTACAAAGCTAATTGAATAAAATGAAATTGAATCAAATGAAAGTCAAACACATTCAAACAAAGCTAATTGAATCAAATGAAAGTCAAACACATTCAAACAAAGCTAATTGAATCAAATGAAAGTCAAACACATTCAAACAAAGCTTTTTGGATCAAATTTAAGTTAAACACATTCAAACAATGCTAATTAAATCAAATGAAAGTCAAACACATTCAAACAAGCTTTATGACTAAAATGCAAGCCAAATGCATTCAAATATGCTAATTGAATCAAATGAAAGTCAAACACATTCAAACAAAGCTTTTTAAATAAAATGAAAGTCAAATGCATTCAAACAAAGCTAATTGAATCAAATGAAAGTCAAACACAATCAATCAAAGCTAATTGAATAAAATGAAAGCCAAATGCATTCAACAATGCTAATTGAAGCAAATGAAAGTAAAACACATTCAAACAAAGCTAATTGAATCAAATGAAAGTCAAACACATTCAAACAAGATTTACGACTTAAATGCAAGCCAAATGCATTCAATTATGCTAATTGACTCAAATGAAAGTCAAACACATTCAAACAAAGCTAATTAAATTAAATGGAAGTCAAACTCATTCAAACAAAGCTTTTTGAGTTATATTGAAGTCTAATACATTCAACAAAGCTAATTGAATCAAATGAGGGTCAAATGCATTCTACAAAGCTAATTAAATCAAATGAAAATCAAACACATCAAAACAAAGCTAATTGAATCAAATGAAAGTCAAACACATTCAAACAAACCTAATTGAATCAAATGAAAGTCAAACACATTAAAACAAAGTTTCTAAGTCAAATTAAAGTCAAATGCATTCAACAACGCTAATTGAATCAAACAAAAATCAAATGCATTCTACAAAGCTAATAGAATCAAATGAATGTTAAACACATTCTAACAAAGCTAATTGAATCCAATTTTAAGTCAAACACATTCAAATAAAGCTTTTTAAATCAAATTAAAGTCTAATGCATTCAAAAAAGGTAATTGAATCAAATTAAAGTCAAACACATTCAAACAAGACTTATGAATCAAATTTAAGTCAAACACAATCAAACAGAAATAATTAAATCAAATTAAAGTCAAACCCATTCAAACAAAGCTTTTTGAATAAAATTAATGTCAAATGCATTCTACAAAGCTAATTAAATCAATTAAAAGTGAAACACATTCAAACAAAGCTAATTGGATCAAATGAAAGTCAAACACATTCAAACAAAGCTAATTGAATCAAATGAAAGTCAAATGCATTCTACAAAGCTAATTAAATCAAATGAAAGTCAAACTCATTCAAACAAAGCTTTTTGAATCAAATTAAAGTCAAATGCATTCAACAAAGCTAATTGAATAAAATGAAAGTCAAATGCATTCTACAAAGCTAATTGAATAAAATGAAAGTCAAATGCATAACAAAGCTAATTGAATCAAATGAAAGTCAAAAACATTCAAACAAAGCTAATTGAATCAAATGAAAGTCAAACACATTCAAACAAAGCTAATTGAATCAAATGAAAGTCAAACACATTCAAACAAAGCTAATTGAATCAAATGAAAGTCAAACACATTCAAACAAAGCTTTTTGGATCAAATTTAAGTTAAACACATTCAAACAATGCTAATTAAATCAAATGAAAGTCAAACACATTCAAACAAGCTTTATGACTAAAATGCAAGCCAAATGCATTCAAATATGCTAATTGAATCAAATGAAAGTCAAACACATTCAAACAAAGCTTTTTAAATAAAATGAAAGTCAAATGCATTCAAACAAAGCTAATTGAATCAAATGAAAGTCAAACACAATCAATCAAAGCTAATTGAATAAAATGAAAGCCAAATGCATTCAACAATGCTAATTGAAGCAAATGAAAGTAAAACACATTCAAACAAAGCTAATTGAATCAAATGAAAGTCAAACACATTCAAACAAGATTTACGACTTAAATGCAAGCCAAATGCATTCAATTATGCTAATTGAATCAAATGAAAGTCAAACACATTCAAACAAAGCTAATTAAATTAAATGGAAGTCAAACTCATTCAAACAAAGCTTTTTGAGTTATATTGAAGTCTAATACATTCAACAAAGCTAATTGAATCAAATGAGGGTCAAATGCATTCTACAAAGCTAATTAAATCAAATGAAAATCAAACACATCAAAACAAAGCTAATTGAATCAAATGAAAGTCAAACACATTCAAACAAACCTAATTGAATCAAATGAAAGTCAAACACATTAAAACAAAGTTTCTAAGTCAAATTAAAGTCAAATGCATTCAACAACGCTAATTGAATCAAACAAAAATCAAATGCATTCTACAAAGCTAATAGAATCAAATGAATGTTAAACACATTCTAACAAAGCTAATTGAATCCAATTTTAAGTCAAACACATTCAAAAAAAGCTTTTTAAATCAAATTAAAGTCTAATGCATTCAAAAAAGGTAATTGAATCAAATTAAAGTCAAACACATTCAAACAAGACTTATGAATCAAATTTAAGTCAAACACAATCAAACAGAAATAATTAAATCAAATTAAAGTCAAACCCATTCAAACAAATCTTTTTCAATAAAATTAATGTCAAATGCATTCTACAAAGCTAATTAAATCAATTAAAAGTGAAACACATTCAAACAAAGCTAATTAGATCAAATGAAAGTCAAACACATTCAAACAAAGCTAATTGAATCAAATGAAAGTCAAATGCATTCTACAAAGCTAATTAAATCAAATGAAAGTCAAACTCATTCAAACAAAGCTTTTTGAATCAAATTAAAGTCAAATGCATTCAACAAAGCTAATTGAATAAAATGAAAGTCAAATGCATTCTACAAAGCTAATTGAATAAAATGAAAGTCAAATGCATAACAAAGCTAATTGAATCAAATGAAAGTCAAAAACATTCAAACAAAGCTAATTGAATCAAATGAAAGTCAAACACATTCAAACAAAGCTAATTGAATCAAATGAAAGTCAAACACATTCAAACAAAGCTAATTGAATCAAATGAAAGTCAAACACATTCAAACAAAGCTTTTTGGATCAAATTTAAGTTAAACACATTCAAACAATGCTAATTAAATCAAATGAAAGTCAAACACATTCAAACAAGCTTTATGACTAAAATGCAAGCCAAATGCATTCAAATATGCTAATTGAATCAAATGAAAGTCAAACACATTCAAACAAAGCTTTTTAAATAAAATGAAAGTCAAATGCATTCAAACAAAGCTAATTGAATCAAATGAAAGTCAAACACAATCAATCAAAGCTAATTGAATAAAATGAAAGCCAAATGCATTCAACAATGCTAATTGAAGCAAATGAAAGTAAAACACATTCAAACAAAGCTAATTGAATCAAATGAAAGTCAAACACATTCAAACAAGATTTACGACTTAAATGCAAGCCAAATGCATTCAATTATGCTAATTGAATCAAATGAAAGTCAAACACATTCAAACAAAGCTAATTAAATTAAATGGAAGTCAAACTCATTCAAACAAAGCTTTTTGAGTTATATTGAAGTCTAATACATTCAACAAAGCTAATTGAATCAAATGAGGGTCAAATGCATTCTACAAAGCTAATTAAATCAAATGAAAATCAAACACATCAAAACAAAGCTAATTGAATCAAATGAAAGTCAAACACATTCAAACAAACCTAATTGAATCAAATGAAAGTCAAACACATTAAAACAAAGTTTCTAAGTCAAATTAAAGTCAAATGCATTCAACAACGCTAATTGAATCAAACAAAAATCAAATGCATTCTACAAAGCTAATAGAATCAAATGAATGTTAAACACATTCTAACAAAGCTAATTGAATCCAATTTTAAGTCAAACACATTCAAATAAAGCTTTTTAAATCAAATTAAAGTCTAATGCATTCAAAAAAGGTAATTGAATCAAATTAAAGTCAAACACATTCAAACAAGACTTATGAATCAAATTTAAGTCAAACACAATCAAACAGAAATAATTAAATCAAATTAAAGTCAAACCCATTCAAACAAAGCTTTTTGAATAAAATTAATGTCAAATGCATTCTACAAAGCTAATTAAATCAATTAAAAGTGAAACACATTCAAACAAAGCTAATTGGATCAAATGAAAGTCAAACACATTCAAACAAAGCTAATTGAATCAAATGAAAGTCAAATGCATTCTACAAAGCTAATTAAATCAAATGAAAGTCAAACTCATTCAAACAAAGCTTTTTGAATCAAATTAAAGTCAAATGCATTCAACAAAGCTAATTGAATAAAATGAAAGTCAAATGCATTCTACAAAGCTAATTGAATAAAATGAAAGTCAAATGCATAACAAAGCTAATTGAATCAAATGAAAGTCAAAAACATTCAAACAAAGCTAATTGAATCAAATGAAAGTCAAACACATTCAAACAAAGCTAATTGAATCAAATGAAAGTCAAACACATTCAAACAAAGCTAATTGAATCAAATGAAAGTCAAACACATTCAAACAAAGCTTTTTGGATCAAATTTATGTTAAACACATTCAAACAATGCTAATTTAATCAAATGAAAGTCAAACACATTCAAACAAGCTTTATGACTAAAATGCAAGCCAAATGCATTCAAATATGCTAATTGAATCAAATGAAAGTCAAACACATTCAAACAAAGCTTTTTAAATAAAATGAAAGTCAAATGCATTCAAACAAAGCTAATTGAATCAAATGAAAGTCAAACACAATCAATCAAAGCTAATTGAATAAAATGAAAGCCAAATGCATTCAACAATGCTAATTGAAGCAAATGAAAGTAAAACACATTCAAACAAAGCTAATTGAATCAAATGAAAGTCAAACACATTCAAACAAGATTTACGACTTAAATGCAAGCCAAATGCATTCAATTATGCTAATTGAATCAAATGAAAGTCAAACACATTCAAACAAAGCTAATTAAATTAAATGGAAGTCAAACTCATTCAAACAAAGCTTTTTGAGTTATATTGAAGTCTAATACATTCAACAAAGCTAATTGAATCAAATGAGGGTCAAATGCATTCTACAAAGCTAATTAAATCAAATGAAAATCAAACACATCAAAACAAAGCTAATTGAATCAAATGAAAGTCAAACACATTCAAACAAACCTAATTGAATCAAATGAAAGTCAAACACATTAAAACAAAGTTTCTAAGTCAAATTAAAGTCAAATGCATTCAACAACGCTAATTGAATCAAACAAAAATCAAATGCATTCTACAAAGCTAATAGAATCAAATGAATGTTAAACACATTCTAACAAAGCTAATTGAATCCAATTTTAAGTCAAACACATTCAAATAAAGCTTTTTAAATCAAATTAAAGTCTAATGCATTCAAAAAAGGTAATTGAATCAAATTAAAGTCAAACACATTCAAACAAGACTTATGAATCAAATTTAAGTCAAACACAATCAAACAGAAATAATTAAATCAAATTAAAGTCAAACCCATTCAAACAAAGCTTTTTGAATAAAATTAATGTCAAATGCATTCTACAAAGCTAATTAAATCAATTAAAAGTGAAACACATTCAAACAAAGCTAATTGGATCAAATGAAAGTCAAACACATTCAAACAAAGCTAATTGAATCAAATGAAAGTCAAATGCATTCTACAAAGCTAATTAAATCAAATGAAAGTCAAACTCATTCAAACAAAGCTTTTTGAATCAAATTAAAGTCAAATGCATTCAACAAAGCTAATTGAACAAAATGAAAGTCAAATGCATTCTACAAAGCTAATTGAATAAAATGAAAGTCAAATGCATAACAAAGCTAATTGAATCAAATGAAAGTCAAACACATTCAAACAAAGCTAATTGAATCAAATGAAAGTCAAACACATTCAAACAAAGCTAATTGAATCGAATGAAAGTCAAACACATTCAAACAAAGCTAATTGAATCAAATGAAAGTCAAACACATTCAAACAAAGCTTTTTGGATCAAATTTATGTTAAACACATTCAAACAATGCTAATTTAATCAAATGAAAGTCAAACACATTCAAACAAGCTTTATGACTAAAATGCAAGCCAAATGCATTCAAATATGCTAATTGAATCAAATGAAAGTCAAACACATTCAAACAAAGCTTTTTAAATAAAATGAAAGTCAAATGCATTCAAACAAAGCTAATTGAATCAAATGAAAGTCAAACACAATCAATCAAAGCTAATTGAATAAAATGAAAGCCAAATGCATTCAACAATGCTAATTGAAGCAAATGAAAGTAAAACACATTCAAACAAAGCTAATTGAATCAAATGAAAGTCAAACACATTCAAACAAGATTTACGACTTAAATGCAAGCCAAATGCATTCAATTATGCTAATTGAATCAAATGAAAGTCAAACACATTCAAACAAAGCTAATTAAATTAAATGGAAGTCAAACTCATTCAAACAAAGCTTTTTGAGTTATATTGAAGTCTAATACATTCAACAAAGCTAATTGAATCAAATGAGGGTCAAATGCATTCTACAAAGCTAATTAAATCAAATGAAAATCAAACACATCAAAACAAAGCTAATTGAATCAAATGAAAGTCAAACACATTCAAACAAACCTAATTGAATCAAATGAAAGTCAAACACATTAAAACAAAGTTTCTAAGTCAAATTAAAGTCAAATGCATTCAACAACGCTAATTGAATCAAACAAAAATCAAATGCATTCTACAAAGCTAATAGAATCAAATGAATGTTAAACACATTCTAACAAAGCTAATTGAATCCAATTTTAAGTCAAACACATTCAAAAAAAGCTTTTTAAATCAAATTAAAGTCTAATGCATTCAAAAAAGGTAATTGAATCAAATTAAAGTCAAACACATTCAAACAAGACTTATGAATCAAATTTAAGTCAAACACAATCAAACAGAAATAATTAAATCAAATTAAAGTCAAACCCATTCAAACAAATCTTTTTCAATAAAATTAATGTCAAATGCATTCTACAAAGCTAATTAAATCAATTAAAAGTGAAACACATTCAAACAAAGCTAATTGGATCAAATGAAAGTCAAACACATTCAAACAAAGCTAATTGAATCAAATGAAAGTCAAATGCATTCTACAAAGCTAATTAAATCAAATGAAAGTCAAACACATTCAAACAAAGCTTTTTGAATCAAATTAAAGTCAAATGCATTCAACAAGGCTAATTGAATAAAATGAAAGTAAAATGCATTCTACAAAGCTAATGGAATAAAATGAAAGTCAAATGCATAACAAAGCTAATTGAATCAAATGAAAGTCAAACACATTCAAACAAAGCTAATTGAATCAAATGAAAGTCAAACACATTCAAACAAAGCTAATTGAATCAAATGAAAGTCAAACACATTCAAACAAAGCTAATTGAATCAAATGAAGGTCAAATGCATTCTACAATGCTAATTAAATCAAATGAAAATCAAACACATTCAAACAAAGCTAATTAAATCAAATGAATGTCAAACACATTGAAACAAAGCTTTTTTAATAAAATGAAAGTCAAATGCATTCAACAAAGCTAAATGAATCAAGTGAAATTCAAATGCATTCTACAAAGCTAATTGAATCAAATCAACGTTAAACACTTTCAAACATAGCTAATTTAACCCAATGAAAGCCAAACACAATCAAATAAATCTTTTTGAATCAAGTTAAAGTCTAATGCATTCAACAAAGCTAATTGAATCAAATGAAAGTCAAACCCATTTAAACAAAGCTTTTGGAATAATATGAATGTCAAATGCATTCTACAAAGCTAATTGAATCCAATGAAAGTCTAATGCATTCAATAAAGCTAATTGAACCAAATGAAAGTCAAACACATTCAAACAAAGCTAATTGAATCAAATGAAAGTCAAACACATTCAAACAAATCTTTTTGGATCAAATTTAAGTTAAACACGTTCAAACAAAGCTAATTAAATCAAATGAAAGTCAAACACATTCAAACAAGCTTTATGACAAAAATACAAGCCAAATGTATTAATTTATGCTAATTGAATCAAATGAAAGTCAAACACATTCAAACAAAGCTTTTTAAATCAAATGAAAGTCAAATGCATTCAAACAAGCTAATTGATCAAATGAAGTCAAACACAATCAAACAAAGCTAATAAATAAAATGAAAGCCAAATGCATTCAACAATGCTAATTGAATCAAATGAAAGTCAAACACATTCAAACAAAGCTAATTGAATCAAATGAAAGTCAAACACATTCAAACAAGCTTTATGATCAAATGAAAGTCAAATGCATTCAAACAATGCTAATTGAATCAAATGAAAGTCAAACACATTCAAACAAAGCTAATTGAATCAAATGAAGTCAAACACATATCAAACAAAGCTAATTGAATAAATGAAAGCCAAATGCATTCAACAATGCTAATTGAATCAAATGAAAGTAAAACACATTCAAACAAAGCTAATTGAATCAAATGAAAGTCAAACACATTCAAACAAGCTTTATGACTCAAATGCAAGCCAAATGCATTCAATTATGCTAATTGAATCAAATGAAAGTCAAACACATTCAAACAAAGCTAATTAAATTAAATGGAAGTCAAACTATTCAAACAAAGCTTTTGAATTATATTGAAGTCTAATACATTCAACAAAGCTAATTGAATCAAATGAGGTCAAATGCATTCTACAAAGCTAATTGAATCAAATGAAAGTCAAACACATCAAAACAAAGCTAATTGAATAAATAAAGTCAAACACATTCAAACAAACCTAATTGAATCAAATGAAAGTCAAACACATTAAACAAAGTTTTTGAGTTAAATTAAAGTCAAATGCATTCAACAAAGCTAATTGAATCAAACGAAAGTCAAATGCATTCTACAAAGCTAATAGAATCAAATGAAAGTTAAACACATTCTAACAAAGCTAATTGAATCCAATGAAAGTCAAACACATTCAAATAAAGCTTTTTAAATCAAATTAAAGTCTAATGCATTCAAAAAGTAATTGAATCAAATTAAAGTCAAACACATTCAAACAAGACATATGAATCAAATTTAAGTCAAACACAATCAAACAGAGCTAATTAAATCAAATTAAAGTCAAACCCATTCAAACAAAGCTTTTTGAATAAAATTAATGTCAAATGCATTCACAATGCTAATTAAATCAATTAAAAGTGAAACACATTCAAACAAAGCAAATTGGATCAAATGAAAGTCAAACACATTCAAACAAATCTATTTAAATCAAATGAAAGTCAAATGCATTCTACAAAGCTAATTAAATCAAATGAAAGTCAAACAAATTCAAACAAAGCTTTTTGAATCAAATTAAAGTCAAATGCATTCAACAAACTAATTGAATAAAATGAAAGTCAAATGCATTCTACAAAGCTAATTGAATCAAATGAAAGTAAACACACAATCAAAAAAAGCTAATTGAATCAAATGAAAGTCAAACACATTCAAACAAAGCTAATTGAATCAAATGAAAGTCAAATACATTCTACAAAGCTAATTAAATCAAATGAAAATCAAACACATTCAAACAAGCTAATTAAATCAAATGAAAGTCAAACACATTGACACAAAGCTTTTTAATAAAATGAAAGTCAAATGCATTCAACAAAGCTAAATGAATCAAAGTGAAATTCAAATGCATTCTACAAAGCTAATTGAATCAAATAAACGTTAAACACATTCAAACATAGCTAATTTAATCCAATAAAAGCCAAACACAATCAAATAAATCTTTTTGAAATCAAGTTAAAGTCTAAATGCATTCAACAAAGCTAATCGAATCAAATGAAAGTCAAAACCATTTAAACAAAGCTTTGGAATAATATGAATGTCAAATGCATTCTAACAAAGCTAATTGAATCCAAAGAAAGTCTAATGCATTCGATAAAGCTAATTGAACCAAATGAAAGTCAAACACATTCAAACAAAGCTAATTGAATCAAATGAAAGTCAAACACATTCAAACGAAGCTTTTTGGATCAAATTTAAGTTAAACACATTCAAACAAAGCTAATTAAATCAAATGAAAGTCAAACACATTCAAACAAGCTTTATGACTAAAATGCAAGCCAAATGCATTCAATTATGCTAATTGAATCAAATGAAAGTCAAACACATTCAAACAAAGCTTTTAAAGCAAATGAAAGTCAAATGCATTCAAACAAAGCTAATTGAATCAAATGAAGGTCAAACACAATCAAACAAAGCTAATTGAATAAAATGAAAGCCAAATGCATTCAACAATGCTAATTGAATAAAATGAAAGTAAAACACATTGAAACAAAGCTAATTGATTTCAAATGAAAGTCAAAAACATTCAAACAAGCTTTATGATTCAAATGCAAGCCAAAACGCATTCAATTATGCTAATTGAATCAAATGAAAGTCAAACACATTCAAACAAATCTAATTAAATTAAATGGAAGTCAAACTCATTCAAACAAAGCTTTTTGAATTATATTGAAGTCTAATACATTCAACAAATCTAATTGAATCAAATGAGGGTCAAATGCATTCTACAAAGCTAATTGAATCAAATGAAAGTCAAACACATCAAAACAAAGCTAATTGAATCAAATGAAAGTCAAACACATTCAAACAAAGCTTTTTGATCAAATTTAAGTTAAACACGTTCAAACAAAGCTAATTAAATCAAATGAAAGTCAAACACATTCAAACAAGCTCTATGACTAAAATGCAAGCCAAATGCATTCCATTATGCTAATTGAATCAAATGAAAGTAAAGCACATTCAAACAAAGCTTTTTAAAGCAAATGAAAGTCAAATGCATTCAAACAAAGCTAATTGAATCAAATGAAGGTCAAACACAATCAAACAAAGCTAATTGAATAAAATGAAAGCCAAATGCATTCAATAATGCTAATTGAATCAAATGAAAGTAAAACACATTCAAACAAAGCTAATTCATTCAAATGAAAGTCAAACACATTCAAACAAGCTTTATGACTCAAATGCAAGCCAAATGCATTCAATTATGCTAATTGAATCAAATGAAAGTCAAACACATTCAAACAAAGCGAATAAAATTAAATGGAAGTCAAACTCATTCAAACAAAGCTTTTTGAATTATATTGAAGTCTAATACATTCAACAAAATCTAATTGAATCAAATGAGGGCCAAAGCATTCTACAAAGCTAATGAATCAAATGAAAGTCAAACACATCAAAACAAAGCTAATTGAATCAAATGAAAGTCAAAACACATTCAAACAAACCTAATTGAATCAAATGAAAGTCAAAACACATTAAAACAAAGTTTTTGAGTCAAATTAAATTCAAATGCATCCAACAAAGCTAATTGAATCAAACGAAAGTCAAATGCATTCTACAAAGCTAATAGAATCAAATGAAAGTTAAACACATTCTTAACAAAGCTAATTGAATCCAATGAAAGTCAAACACATTCAAATAAAGCTTTTTAAATCAAAATTAAAGTCTAATGCATTCAGAAAAGGTAATTGAATCAAATTAAAGTCAAACACATTCAAACAAGACTTATGAATCAAATTTAAGTCAAACACAATCAAACAGAGCTAATTAAATCAAATTAAAGTCAAACCCATTCAAACAAAGCTTTTGAATAAAATTAATGTAAAATGCATTCTACAAAGCTAATTAAATCAATTAAAAGTGAAACACATTCAAACAAAGCTAATTGGATCAAATGAAAGTCAAACAGATTCAAACAAAGCTAATTGAATCAAATGAAAGTCAAAGCATTCTACAAAGCTAATTAAATCAAATGAAAGTCAAACACATTCAAACAAAGCTTTTTGAATCAAATTAAAGTCAAATGCATTCAACAAAGCTAAATGAATCAAGTGAAATTCAAATGCATTCTACAAAGCTAATTGAATCAAATGAACGTTAAACACATTCAAACATAGCTAATTTAATCCAATGAAAGCCAAACACAATCAAATAAATCTTTTTGAATCAAGTTAAAGTATAATGCATTCAACAAAGCTAATTGAATCAAATGAAAGTCAAACCCATTTAAACAAAGGCTTTGGAATAATATTGAATGTCAAATGCATTCTACAAAGCTAATTGAATCCAATGAAAGTCTAATGCATTCAATAAAGCTAATTGAACCAAATGAAAGTCAAACACATTAAAACAAAGCTAATTGAATCAAATGAAAGTCAAACACATTCAAACAAAGCTTTTTGGATCAAATTTAAGTTAAACACATTCAAACAAAGCTAATTAAATCAAATGAAAGTCAAACACATTCAAACAAGCTTTATGACTAAAATGCAAGCCAAATGCATTGAATTATGCTAATGAATCAAATGAAAGTAAAACACATTCAAACAATGCTTTTTAAAAGCAAATGAAAGTCAAATGCATTCAAACAAAGCTAATTGAGTCAAATGAGGGTCTAATGCATTCTACAAAGCTAATTGAATCAAATGAAAGTCAAACACATCAAAACAAAGCTAATTGAATTAAATGAAAGTCAAACACATTCAAACAAAACCTAATTGAATCAAATGAAAGTCAAACACATTAAAACAAAGTTTTTGAGTCAAATTAAAGTCAAATGCATTCAACAAAGCTAATTGAATCAAACGAAAGACAAATGCATTCTACAAAGCTAATAGAATCAAATGAAAGTTAAACACATTCTAACAAAGCTAATTGAATCCAATGAAAGTCAAACACATTCAAATAAAGCTTTTTAAATCAAATTAAAGTCTAATGCATTCAACAAATGTAATTGAATCAAATTAAAGACAAACACATTCAAACAAGACTTATGAATCAAATTTAAGTCAAACACAATCAAACAGAGCTAATTAAATCAAATTAAAGTCAAACCCATTCAAACAAAGCTTTTTGAATAAAATTAATGTCAAATGCATTCTACAATGCTAATTAAATCAATTAAAAGTGAAACACATTCAAACAAAGCAAAATTGGATTCAAATGAAAGTCAAACACATTCAAACAAAGCTAATTAAATCAAATGAAAGTCAAATGCATTCTACAAAGCTAATTAAATCAAATGAAAGTCAAACAAATTCAAACAAAGCTTTTTGAATCAAATTAAAGTCAAATGCATTCAACAAAGCTAATTGAATAAAATGAAAGTCAAATGCATTCTACAAAGCTAATTGAATCAAATGAAAGTAAAACACACAATAAAAAAAAGCTAATTGAATCAAATGAAAGTCAAACACATTCAAACAAAGCTAATTGAATCAAATGAAAGTCAAATACATTCTACAAAGCTAATTAAATCAAATGAAAATCAAACACATTCAAACAAATCTAATTAAATCAAATGAAAGTCAAACACATTGACACAAAGCTTTTTTAATAAAATGAAAGTCAAATGCATTCAACAAAGCTAAATGAATCAAGTGAAATTCAAATGCGTTCTACAAAGCTAATTAAATCAAATGAACGTTAAACACATTCAAACATAGCTAATTTAATCCAATGAAAGCCAAACACAATCAAATAAATCTTTTTGAATCAAGTTAAAGTCTAATGCATTCAACAAAGCTAATCGAATCAAATGAAAGTCAAACCCATTTAAACAAAGCTTTTGGAATAATATGAATGTCAAATGCATTCTACAAAGCTAATTGAATCCAAAGAAAGTCTAATGCATTCAATAAAGCTAATTGAACCAAATGAAAGTCAAACACATTCAAACAAAGCTAATTGAATCAAATGAAAGTCAAACACATTCAAACGAAGCTTTTTGGATCAAATTTAAGTTAAACACATTCAAACAAAGCTAATTAAATCAAATGAAAGTCAAACACATTCAAACAAGCTTTATGACTAAAATGCAAGCCAAATGCATTCAATTATGCTAATTGAATCAAATGAAAGTCAAACACATTCAAAACAAAGCTTTTTAAAGCAAATGAAAGTCAAATGCATTCAAACAAAGCTAATTGAATCAAATGAAGGTCAAACACAATCAAACAAAGCTAATTGAATAAAATGAAAGCCAAATGCATTCAACAATGCTAATTGAATAAAATGAAAGTAAAACACATTGAAACAAAGCTAATTGATTCAAATGAAAGTCAAAAACATTCAAACAAGCTTTATGATTCAAATGCAAGCCAAACGCATTCAATTATGCTAATTGAATCAAATGAAAGTCAAAACACATTCAAACAAATCTAATTAAATTAAATGGAAGTCAAACTCATTCAAACAAAGCTTTTTGAATTATATTGAAGTCTAATACATTCAACAAATCTAATTGAATTCAAATGAGGGTCAAATGCATTCTACAAAGCTAATTGAATCAAATGAAAGTCAAACACATCAAAACAAAGCTAATTGAATTCAAATGAAAGTCAAACACATTCAAACAAAGCTTTTTTGATCAAATTTAAGTTAAAACACGTTCAAAACAAAGCTAATTAAATCAAATGAAAGTCAAAACACATTCAAACAAGCTCTATGACTAAAAATGCAAGCCAAATGCATTCCATTATGCTAATTGAATCAAATGAAAGTAAAGCACATTCAAGCAAAGCTTTTTAAAGCAAATGAAAGTCAAATGCATTCAAACAAAGCTAATTGAATCAAATGAAGGTCAAACACAATCAAACAAAGCTAATTGAATAAAATGAAAGCCAAATGCATTCAATAATGCTAATTGAATCAAATGAAAGTAAAACACATTCAAACAAAGCTAATTCATTCAAATGAAAGTCAAACACATTCAAACAAGCTTTATGACTCAAATGCAAGCCAAATGCATTCAATTATGCTAATTGAATCAAATGAAAGTCAAACACATTCAAACAAAGCGAATAAAATTAAATGGAAGTCAAACTCATTCAAACAAAGCTTTTTGAATTATATTGAAGTCTAATACATTCAACAAATCTAATTGAATCAAATGAGGCCAAATGCATTCTACAAAGCTAATTGAATCAAATGAAAGTCAAAACACATCAAAACAAAGCTAATTGAATCAAATGAAAGTCAAACACATTCAAACAAACCTAATTGAATCAAATGAAAGTCAAACACATTAAAACAAAGTTTTTGAGTCAAATTAAATTCAAATGCATCCAACAAAGCTAATTGAATCAAACGAAAGTCAAATGCATTCTACAAAGCTAATAGAATCAAATGAAGTTAAAACACATTCTAACAAAGCTAATTGAATCCAATGAAAGTCAAAACACATTCAAATAAAGCTTTTTAAATCAAATTAAAGTCTAATGCATTCAGAAAAGGTAATTGAATCAAATTAAAGTCAAACACATTCAAACAAGACTTATGAATCAAATTTAAGTCAAAACACAATCAAACAGAGCTAATTAAATCAAATTAAAGTCAAACCCATTCAAACAAAGCTTTTTGAATAAAATTAATGTAAAATGCATTCTACAAAGCTAATTAAATCAATTAAAGTGAAACACATTCAAACAAAGCTAATTGGATCAAATGAAAGTCAAACAGATTCAAAACAAAGCTAATTGAATCAAATGAAAGTCAAATGCATTCTACAAAGCTAATTAAATCAAATGAAAGTCAAACACATTCAAACAAAGCTTTTTGAATTCAAATTAAAGTCAAATGCATTCAACAAAGCTAAATGAATCAGTGAAATTCAAATGCATTCTACAAAGCTAATTGAATCAAATGAACGTTAAACACATTCAAACATAGCTAATTTAATCCAATGAAAGCCAAACACAATCAAATAAATCTTTTTGAATCAAGTTAAAAGTATAATGCATTCAACAAAGCTAATTGAATCAAATGAAAGTCAAACCCATTTAAACAAAGCTTTGGAATAATATGAATGTCAAATGCATTCTACAAAGCTAATTGAAATCCAATGAAAGTCTAATGCATTCAATAAAGCTAATTGAACCAAATGAAAGTCAAACACATTAAAAACAAAGCTAATTGAATCAAATGAAAGTCAAAACACATTCAAACAAAGCTTTTTGGATCAAATTTAAGTTAAACACATTCAAACAAAGCTAATTAAATCAAATGAAAGTCAAAACACATTTCAAACAAGCTTTTATGACTAAAATGCAAGCCAAATGCAATTGAATTATGCTAATTGAATCAAATGAAAGTAAAACACATTCAAACAATGCTTTTTAAAGCAAATGAAAGTCAAATGCATTCAAACAAAGCTAATTGAGTCAAAATGAGGGTCTAATGCATTCTACAAAGCTAATTGAATCAAATGAAAGTCAAACACATCAAAACAAAGCTAATTGAATTAAATGAAAGTCAAAACACATTCAAACAAACCTAATTGAATCAAATGAAAGTCAAACACATTAAAACAAAAGTTTTTGAGTCAAATTAAAGTCAAAATGCATTCAACAAAGCTAATTGAATCAAACGAAAGACAAATGCATTCTACAAAGCTAATAGAATCAAATGAAAGTTAAAACACATTCTAACCAAAGCTAATTGAATCCAATGAAAGTCAAACACATTCAAATAAAGCTTTTTAAATCAAATTAAAGTCTAATGCATTCAACAAATGTAATTGAATCAAATTAAAGACAAACACATTCAAACAAGACTTATGAATCAAATTTAAGTCAAACACAATCAAACAGAGCTAATTAAATCAAATTAAAGTCAAACCCATTCAAACAAAGCTTTTTGAATAAAATTAATGTCAAATGCATTCTACAATGCTAATTAAATCAATTAAAAGTGAAACACATTCAAACAAAGCAAATTGGATCAAATGAAAGTCAAACACATTCAAACAAAGCTAATTAAATCAAATGAAAGTCAAATGCATTCTACAAAGCTAATTAAATCAAATGAAAGTCAAACACATTCAAACAAAGCTTTTTGAATCAAATTAAAGTCAAATGCATTCAACAAAGCTAAATGAATCAAGTGAAATTCAAATGCATTCTACAAAGCTAATTGAATCAAATGAACGTTAAACACATTCAAACATAGCTAATTTAATCCAATGAAAGCCAAACACAATCAAATAAATCTTTTTGAATCAAGTTAAAGTATAATGCATTCAACAAAGCTAATTGAATCAAATGAAAGTCAAACCCATTTAAACAAAGCTTTGGAATAATATGAATGTCAAATGCATTCTACAAAGCTAATTGAATCCAATGAAAGTCTAATGCATTCAATAAAGCTAATTGAACCAAATGAAAGTCAAACACATTAAAACAAAGCTAATTGAATCAAATGAAAGTCAAACACATTCAAACAAAGCTTTTTGGATCAAATTTAAGTTAAACACATTCAAACAAAGCTAATTAAATCAAATGAAAGTCAAACACATTCAAACAAGCTTTATGACTAAAATGCAAGCCAAATGCATTCAATTATGCTAATTGAATCAAATGAAAGTAAAACACATTCAAACAAAGCTTTTTAAAGCAAATGAAAGTCAAATGCATTCAAACAAAGCTAATTGAATCAAAAATGCATTCTACAAAGCTAATTGAATCAAATGAAAGTCAAACACATCAAAACAAAGCTAATTGAATTAAATGAAAGTCAAACACATTCAAACAAACCTAATTGAATCAAATGAAAGTCAAACACATTAAAAAAAAGTTTTTGAGTCAAATTAAAGTCAAATGCATTCAACAAAGCTAATTGAATCAAACGAAAGTCAAATGCATTCTACAAAGCTAATAGAATCAAATGAAAGTTAAACACATTCTAACAAAGCTAATTGAATCCAATGAAAGTCAAACACATTCAAATAAAGCTTTTTAAATCAAATTAAAGTCTAATGCATTCAACAAATGTAATTGAATCAAATTAAAGTCAAACACATTCAAACAAGACTTATGAATCAAATTTAAGTCAAACACAATCAAAGAGCTAATTAAATCAAATTAAAGTCAAACCCATTCAAACAAAGCTTTTTGAATAAAATTAATGTCAAATGCATTCTACAATGCTAATTAAATCAATTAAAAGTGAAACACATTCAAACAAAGCAAATTGGATCAAATGAAAGTCAAACACATTCAAACAAAGCTAATTAAATCAAATGAAAGTCAAATGCATTCTACAAAGCTAATTAAATCAAATGAAAGTCAAACACATTCAAACAAAGCTTTTTGAATCAAATTAAAGTCAAATGCATTCAACAAAGCTAATTGAATAAAATGAAAGTCAAATGCATTCTACAAAGCTAATTGAATCAAATGAAAGTAAAACACATAAAAAAAAGCTAATTGAATCAAATGAAAGTCAAACACATTCAAACAAAGCTAATTGAATCAAATGAAAGTCAAATACATTCTACAAAGCTAATTAAATCAAATGAAAATCAAACACATTCAAACAAAGCTAATTAAATCAAATGAAAGTCAAATTGAACAAAGCTTTTTTAATAAAATGAAAGTCAAATGCATTCAACAAAGCTAAATGAATCAAGTGAAATCAAATGCATTCTACAAAGCTAATTGAATCAAATGAACGTTAAACACATTCAAACATAGCTAATTTAATCCAATGAAAGCCAAACACAATCAAATAAATCTTTTTGAATCAAGTTAAAGTCTAATGCATTCAACAAAGCTAATTGAATCAAATGAAAGTCAAACCCATTTAAACAAAGCTTTTGGAATAATATGAATGTCAAATGCATTCTACAAAGCTAATTGAATCCAAAGAAAGTCTAATGCATTCAATAAAGCTAATTGAACCAAATGAAAGTCAAACACATTCAAACAAAGCTAATTGAATCAAATGAAAGTCAAACACATTAAAACAAGCTTTTGGATCAAATTTAAGTTAAACACATTCAAACAAAGCTAATTAAATCAAATGAAAGTCAAACACATTCAAACAAGCTTATGACTAAATGCAAGCCAAATGCATTCAATTATGCTAATTGAATCAAATGAAAGTCAAACACATTCAAACAAAGCTTTTTAAAGCAAATGAAAGTCAAATGCATTCAAACAAAGCTAATTGAATCAAATGAAGGTCAAACACAATCAAACAAAGCTAATTGAATAAAATGAAAGCCAAATGCATTCAACAATGCTAATTGAATCAAATGAAAGTAAAACACATTCAAACAAACTAATTGAATCAAATGAAAGTCAAAAACATTCAAACAAGCTTCAAATGCAAGCCAAAGCATTCAATTATGCTAATTGAATCAAATGAAAGTCAAACACATTCAAACAAAGCTAATTAAATTAAATGGAAGTCAAACTCATTCAAACAAAGCTTTTTGAATTAATTGAAGTCAATACATTCAACAAATCTAATTGAATCAAATGATCAAATGCATTCTACAAAGCTAATTGAATCAAATGAAAGTCAAACACATCAAAACAAAGCTAATTGAATCAAATGAAAGTCAAACACATTCAAACAAAGCAAATTTAAGTTAAACACATTCAAACAAAGCTAATTAAATCAAATGAAAGTCAAACACATTCAAACAAGCTTATGACTAAAATGCAAGCCAAATGCATTCAATGCTAATTGAATCAAATGAAAGTAAACACATTCAAACAAAGCTCAAATGAAAGTCAAATGCATTCAAACAAAGCTAATTGAATCAAATGAAAGTCAAACACAATCAAACAAAGCTAATTGAATAAAATGAAAGCCAAATGCATTCAAAATGCTAATTGAATCAAATGAAAGTAAAACACATTCAAACAAAGCTAATTATTCAAATGAAAGTCAAACACATTCAAACAAGCTTTATGACTCAAATGCAAGCCAAATGCATTCAATTATGCTAATTGAATCAAATGAAAGTCAAACACATTCAAACAAAGCTAATAAAATTAAATGGAAGTCAAACTCATTCAAACAAAGCTTTTGAATTATATTGAAGTCTAATACATTCAACAAAGCTAATTGAATCAAATGAGGGTCAAATGCATTCTACAAAGCTAATTGAATCAAATGAAAGTCAAACACATCAAAACAAAGCTAATTGAATCAAATGAAAGTCAAACACATTCAAACAAACCTAATTGAATCAAATGAAAGTCAAACACATTAAAACAAAGTTTTGAGTCAAATTAAATTCAAATGCATCCAACAAAGCTAATTGAATCAAACGAAAGTCAAATGCATTCTACAAAGCTAATAGAATCAAATGAAAGTTAAACACATTCTAACAAAGCTAATTGAATCCAATGAAAGTCAAACACATTCAAATAAAGCTTTTTAAATCAAATTAAAGTCTAATGCATTCAAAAAAGGTAATTGAATCAAATTAAAGTCAAAACACATTCAAACAAGACTTATGAATCAAATTTAAGTCAAACACAATCAAACAGAGCTAATTAAATCAAATTAAAGTCAAACCCATTCAAACAAAGCTTTTTGAATAAAATTAATGTAAAATGCATTCACAAAGCTAATTAAATCAATTAAAAGTGAAACACATTCAACAAAGCTAATTGGATCAAATGAAAGTCAAACACATTCAAACAAAGCTAATTGAATCAAATGAAAGTCAAATGCATTCTACAAAGCTAATTAAATCAAATGAAAGTCAAACACATTCAAACAAAGCTTTTTGAATCAAATTAAAGTCAAATGCATTCAACAAAGCTAAATGAATCAAGTGAAATTCAAATGCATTCTAAAAAGCTAATTGAATCAAATGAACGTTAAACACATTCAAACATAGCTAATTTAATCAATGAAAGCCAAACACAATCAAATAAATCTTTTGAATCAAGTTAAAGTAAATGCATTCAACAAAGCTAATTGAATCAAATGAAAGTCAAACCCATTTAAACAAAGCTTTTGGAAGTCAAATGCATTCTACAAAGCTAATTGAATCCAATGAAAGTCTAATGCATTCAATAAAGCTAATTGAACCAAATGAAAGTCAAAACATTAAAACAAAGCTAATTGAATCAAATGAAAGTCAAACACATTCAAACAAAGCTTTTTGGATCAAATTTAAGTTAAACACATTCAAACAAAGCTAATTAAATCAAATGAAAGTCAAACACATTCAAACAAGCTTTATGACTAAAATGCAAGCCAAATGCATTGAATTATGCTAATTGAATCAAATGAAAGTAAAACACATTCAAACAATGCTTTTTAAAGCAAATGAAAGTCAAATGCATTCAAACAAAGCTAATTGAATCAAATGAATCAATGCATTCTACAAAGCTAATTGAATCAAATGAAAGTCAAACACATCAAAACAAAGCTAATTGAATTAAATGAAAGTCAAACATTCAAAACAAACCTAATTGAATCAAATGAAAGTCAAACACATTAAAACAAAGTTTTTGAGTCAAATTAAAGTCAAATGCATTCAACAAAGCTAATTGAATCAAACGAAAGTCAAATGCATTCTACAAAGCTAATAGAATCAAATGAAAGTTAAACACATTCTAACAAAGCTAATTGAATCCAATGAAAGTCAAACACATTCAAATAAAGCTTTTTAAATCAAATTAAAGTCTAATGCATTCAACAAAATTGAATCAAATTAAAGCAAACACATTCAAACAAGACTTATGAATCAAATTTAAGTCAAACACAATCAAACAGAGCTAATTAAATCAAATTAAAGTCAAACCCATTCAAACAAAGCTTTTGAATAAAATTAATGTCAAATGCATTCTACAATGCTAATTAAATCAATTAAAGTGAAACACATTCAAACAAGCAAATTGGATCAAATGAAAGTCAAACACATTCAAACAAAGCTAATTAAATCAAATGAAAGTCAAATGCATTCTACAAAGCTAATTAAATCAAATGAAAGTCAAACAAATTCAAACAAAGCTTTTTGAATCAAATTAAAGTCAAATGCATTCAACAAAGCTAATTGAATAAAATGAAAGTCAAATGCATTCTACAAAGCTAATTGAATCAAATGAAAGTAAAGCTAATTGAATCAAATGAAAGTCAAACACATTCAAACAAAGCTAATTGAATCAAATGAAAGTCAAATGCTAATTAAATCAAATGAAAATCAAACACATTCAAACAAAAATTAAATCAAATGAAAGTCAAACACATTGAACAAAGCTTTTTTAATAAATGAAAGTCAAATGCATTCAACAAAGCTAAATGAATCAAGTGAAATTCAAATGCATTCTACAAAGCTAATTGAATCAAATGAACGTTAAACACATTCAAACATAGCTAATTTAATCCAATGAAAGCCAAACACAATCAAATAAATCTTTTTGAATCAAGTTAAAGTCTAATGCATTCAACAAAGCTAATCGAATCAAATGAAAGTCAAACCCATTTAAACAAAGCTTTTGGAATAATATGAATGTCAAATGCATTCTACAAAGCTAATTGAATCCAAAGAAAGTCTAATGCATTCAATAAAGCTAATTGAACCAAATGAAAGTCAAACACATTCAAACAAAGCTAATTGAATCAAATGAAAGTCAAACACATTAAACAAGCTTTTTGGATCAAATTTAAGTTAAACACATTCAAACAAAGCTAATTAAATCAAATGAAAGTCAAACACATTCAAACAAGCTTTATGACTAAAATGCAAGCCAAATGCATTCAATTATGCTAATTGAATCAAATGAAAGTCAAACACATTCAAACAAAGCTTTTTAAAGCAAATGAAAGTCAAATGCATTCAAACAAAGCTAATTGAATCAAATGAAGGTCAAACACAATCAAACAAAGCTAATTGAATAAAATGAAAGCCAAATGCATTCAACAATGCTAATTGAATCAAATGAAAGTAAAACACATTGAAACAAACTTAATTGATTCAAATGAAAGTCAAAAACATTCAAACAAGCTTAATGATTCAAATGCAATTCAATTATGCTAATTGAATCAAATGAAAGTCAAACACATTCAAACAAATCTAATTAAATTAAATGGAATC
The DNA here is from genome assembly GCF_001683475.1 of Chenopodium quinoa. Classification (NCBI taxonomy): domain Eukaryota; kingdom Viridiplantae; phylum Streptophyta; class Magnoliopsida; order Caryophyllales; family Amaranthaceae; genus Chenopodium; species Chenopodium quinoa. Next base: position 4,256 of record NW_018743533.1, on the reverse strand, counting down.
AAACTCATTCAAACAAAGCTTTTTGAATTATATTGAAGTCTAATACATTCAACAAATAATTGAATCAAATGAGGGTCAAATGCATTCTACAAAGCTAATTGAATCAAATGAAATTCAAACACATCAAACAAAGCTAATTGAATCAAATTCAAACACATTCAAACAAAGCTTTTGGATCAAATTTAAGTTAAACACATTCAAACAAAGCTAATTAAATCAAATGAAAGTCAAACACATTCAAACAAGCTTTATGACTAAATGCAAGCCAAATGCATTCCATTATGCTAATTGAATCAAATGAAAGTAAAACACATTCAAACAAAGCTTTTTAAAGCAAATGAAAGTCAAATGCATTCAAACAAAGCTAATTGAATCAAATGAAGGTCAAACACAATCAAACAAAGCTAATTGAATAAAATGAAACAAACACATCAAATAATGCTAATTGAATCAAATGAAAGTAAAACACATTCAAACAAAGCTAATTCATTCAAATGAAAGTCAAACACATTCAAACAAGCTTTATGACTCAAATGCAAGCCAAATGCATTCAATTATGCTAATTGAATCAAATGAAAGTCAAACACATTCAAACAAAGCGAATAAAATTAAATGGAAGTCAAACTCATTCAAACAAAGCTTTTTGAATTATATTGAAGTCTAATACATTCAACAAATCTAATTGAATCAAATGAGTAAATGCATTCTACAAAGCTAATTGAATCAAATGAAGTCAAACACATCAAAACAAAGCTAATTGAATCAAATGAAAGTCAAACACATTCAAACAAACCTAATTGAATCAAATGAAAGTCAAACACATTAAAACAAAGTTTTGAGTCAAATTAAATTCAAATGCATCCAACAAAGCTAATTGAATCAAACGAAAGTCAAATGCATTCTACAAAGCTAATAGAATCAAATGAAAGTTAAACACATTCTAACAAAGCTAATTGAATCCAATGAAAGTCAAACACATTCAAATAAAGCTTTTTAAATCAAATTAAAGTCTAATGCATTCAAAAAGGTAATTGAATCAAATTAAAGTCAAACACATTCAAACAAGACTTATGAATCAAATTTAAGTCAAACACAATCAAACAGAGCTAATTAAATCAAATTAAAGTTAAACCCATTCAAACAAAGCTTTTGAATAAAATTAATGTCAAATGCATTCTACAAAGCTAATTAATTAATTAAAGTGAAACACATACAAACAAAGCTAATTGATCAAATGAAAGTCAAACACATTCAAACAAAGCTAATTGAATCAAATGAAAGTCAAATTCTACAAAGCTAATTAAATCAAATGAAAGTCAAACACATTCAAACAAAGCTTTTTGAATCAAATTAAAGTCAAATGCATTCAACAAAGCTAATTGAATAAAACGAAAGTCAAATGCATTCTACAAAGCTAAATGAATCAAATGAAAGTCAAACACATTCAAACAAAGCTAATTGATCAAATGAAAGTCAAACACATTCAAACAAAATCAAATCACATTCAAACAAAGCTAATTAAATCAAATGAAAGTCAAACACATTCAAACAAGCTTTATGACTAAAATGCAAGCAAATGCATTCAATTATGCTAATTGAATCAAACGAAAGTCAAACACATTCAAACAAAGCTTTTTGAATCAAATTAAAGTCAAATTCAACAAAGCTAATTGAAGAAAGTCAAATGCATTCTACAAAGCTAAATGAATCAAATGAAAGTCAAACACATTCAAACAAAGCTAATTGAATCAAATGAAAGTCAAACACATTCAAACAAAGCTTTTTGGATCAAACACATTCAAACAAAGCTAATTAAATCAAATGAAAGTCAAACACATTCAAAAGCTTTATGAAAATGCAAAAATGCATTCAATTATGCTAATTGAATCAAATGAAAGTCAAACACATTCAAACAAAGCTTTTAAATCAAATGAAAGTCAATGCATTCAACAAAGCTAATTGAATAAAATGAAAGTCAAATGCATTACAAAGCTAATTGAATCAAATGAAAGTCAAACACACATTCAAACAAAGCTAATTGAATCAATTGAAAGTCAAACACATTCAAACAAAGCTAATTGAATCAAATGAAAGTCAAATGCATTCTACAAAGCTAATTAAATCAAATGAAAATCAAACACATTCAAACAAAGCTAATTAAATCAAATGAAAGTCAAACACATTGAAACAAAGCTTTTTTAAAAATGAAAGTCAAATGCATTCAACAAAGCTAAATGAATCAAGTGAAATTCAAATGCATTCTACAAAGCTAATTGAATCAAATCAACGTTAAACACATTCAAACATAGCTAATTTAATCCAATGAAAGCCAAACACAATCAAATAAATCTTTTTGAATCAAGTTAAAGTCTAAAGCATTCAACAAAGCTAATTGAATCAAATGAAAGTCAAACCCATTTAAACAAAGCTTTTGGAATAATATGAATGTCAAATGCATTCTACAAAGCTAATTGAATCCAATGAAAGTCTAATGCATTCAATAAAGCTAATTGAACCAAATGAAAGTCAAACACATTCAAACAAAGCTAATTGAATCAAATGAAAGTCAAACACATTCAAACAAAGCTTTTTGGATCAAATTTTAAACACATTCAAATAATTAAATCAAATGAAAGTCAAACACATTCAAACAAGCTTTATGACTAAAATGCAAGCCAAATGCATTCAATTATGCTAATTGAATCAAATGAAAGTCAAACACATTCAAACAAAGCTTTTTAAACAAATGAAAGTCAAATGCATTCAACAAAGCTAATTGAGTCAAATGAAGGTCAAACACAATCAAACAAAGCTAATCCAAATGCATTCAACAATGCTAATTGAACCAAATGAAATTCAAACACATTCAAACAAAGCTAATTAAATCAAATGAAAGTCAAACACATTCAAACAAGCTTTATGACTAAAAATGCAAGCCAAATGCATTCAATTATGCTAATTGAATCAAATGAAAGTAAACACATTCAAACAATGCTTTTTAAAGCAAATGAAAGTCAAATGCATTCAAAAAGCTAATTGAATCAAATGAAGGTCAAACACAATCAAACAAAGCTAATTGAATAAAATGAAAGCCAAATGCATTCAACAATGCTAATTGAATCAAATGAAAGTAAAACACATTGAAACAAAGCTAATTGATTCAAATGAAAGTCAAAAACATTCAAACAAGCTTTATGATTCAAATGCAAGCCAACGCATTCAATTATGCTAATTGAATCAAATGAAAGTCAAACACATGTCAAACTCATTCAAACAAAGCTTTTTGAATGAAGTCAATACATTCAACAAATCTAATTGAATCAAATGAGGGTCAAATGCATTCAACAAAGCTAATTGAATCAAATGAAAGTCAAACACATCAAAACAAAGCTAATTGAATCAAATGAAAGTAAAACACATTCAAACAAAGCTAATTCATCAAATGAAAGTCAAAACACATTCAAACAAGCTTTATGACTCAAATGCAAGCCAAATGCATTCAATTATGCTAATTGAATCAAATGAAAGTCAAACACATTCAAACAAAGCTAATTAAATTAAATGGAAGTCAAACTCATTCAAACAAAGCTTTTTGAATTATATTGAAGTCTAATACATTCAACAAAGCTAATTGAATCAAATGAGGCCAAATGCATTCTACAAAGCTAATTGAATCAAATGAAAGTCAAACACATCAAAACAAAGCTAATTGAATCAAATGAAAGTCAAACACATTCAAACAAACCTAATTGAATCAAATGAAAGTCAAACACATTAAAACAAAGTTTTTGAGTCAAATTAAAGTCAAATGCATTCAACAAAGCTAATTGAATCAAACGAAAGTCAAATGCATTCTACAAAGCTAATAGAATCAAATGAAAGTTAAACACATTCTAACAAAGCTAATTGAATCCAATGAAAGTCAAACACATTCAAATAAAGCTTTTTAAATCAAATTAAAGTCTAATGCATTCAAAAATGTAATTGAATCAAATTAAAGTCAAACACATTCAAACAAGACTTATGAATCAAATTTAAGTCAAACACAATCAAACAGAGCTAATTAAATCAAATTAAAGTCAAACCCATTCAAACAAAGCTTTTTGAATAAAAATTAATGTCAAATGCATTCTACAAAGCTAATTAAATCAATTAAAAGTGAAACACATTCAAACAAAGCTAATTGGATCAAATGAAAGTCAAACACATTCAAACAAAGCTAATTGAATCAAATGAAAGTCAAATGCATTCTACAA